>NW_019738880.1:430109-612221 GCF_002891405.2 Cryptotermes secundus
TATTATTATTATTATTGGAGAGGATGGGTTTCCCCATGCACCATGACTAATAGTCTATTGTACTTCCCCCTTTGATATTCTACCAGTCACCATACCCTACCGGTACTGGTGCGTACTATCAGCCCCATTCAGCCAACGAGGTTGGCTCTCAGTACCCAATACTTCCCCCATCTACCAGAGGCATTGGAAACTACTTGGGTGGGAAACTTTTTGCCTAATTTTGCTCAGAGGTCTCCTAGAGACATGAGGATCTTTTACGTGCCGTAAATCTACAACATGGGATCCACGGCTTAAAGTCCCTCCCGGAGGACTTGTTCCCTGAATTTTTCCGCCCTTAAAATTCCACAACTTTCGCCGGGTTTGAACCCGCATACCTTGAGTCATGAGGTGGGAACGTTACCCCTAGACTACGGAGGCCGCTTAAGGTGGGAAGATAATATTAAAATGGATCTTACATATGGTGTACTATGGACTGGATTGATCTGACTCAGGATAGGGATTGGTGGAAGGCTCTTGTGAACATGGTAGTGAACCTTCAGATTCCATAAAATGTTGGGAAATTATTGAGTAGCTGGGCAACTGACAGCTTCTCAAGAAGGGCTCAGCTCCATTTAGTTAGTCAGTCAGTTGGTTGGTTGGTTGGTTGGTTGGTTGGTTGGTTGGCTTTGGCTAATGTTATCCATTTCACAGTTAACCCAACTATTGCACTTAACTCATGAAGACCAGCTCCACTAGCATGCCATCATCCTAGGCTATAAAAGTAGTGCTCTCAAATGCGGTGTCAGTCATTTGGATGCCACTGGGTAGAGGGATAACAGCCAAGTGAAGTACAAACAGTATGTACAGAATCAAGACCCCATGGCAGTGTATTCATGTTTTTTCCCCTGCTGTAAATGTTGGAATTTTACAAATTCAGTTATCAGTGTGTGTGTGTGTGTGTGTATATATATGCATGTACATATTTATCTGCCTTATCTTTCAGATCATACATTTCATTCGACATCCTCCGAAGAGTGCTTTCAGATTACTTCGGATATGATGTGTTGTATGTCATGAATATCACAGACATTGATGACAAAATAATAAAACGAGCGAGACAGAATCATTTGTATGATGAGTATGTAGTAAAAGGGCACAGCCTCAAAAAGAATTTGGATGATGCTAAGAGTGTGTTGGAATTATTCAGTGAAACTGTAAAGAAGACCACGGATCCTGACAAGAAATGCATGTTGGAAAAGTTGTTGGTTAGGATGACAGGAGCTGTTGAAGAACTAGAGGTTGCTGTTAAGTCAAACAATGAAGATGAAACCAAAAAAGCTCAAGAGGTACAAACAGATCTTAAATATCTCAAAAGTAACTCAGTAACTAATGTACGTCTATTTGTGGCATAATTTTTATAATTTTTGCTCATAATGTTGTTAGTAGAAACTTGAGTGGAATATTTACATAAGAGAGAGGTCCTCACCACAGCCCCCTAAAACAGTACATAAATTTACATGATAATGAGTTACTCTGTATTTACAAATTCTATGCATCTGTTGTGTTGTTAGTTGTACTGTGGTACTTTTACAGGTTTTGTTGAAGGAATCAAAGGATCCATTGTCAGAGTGGCTGGATTTCAAGCATGGTGCAAAGGTTGCAGATAACTCCATTTTTGCCAAACTTCCTCAACACTGGGAAGCTAAATTTCATGAGGACATGGATGCACTTAATGTAAGAAGATTTGTCTTCTTATTCTTTTCTCTAGTCAGGTATATGGGGAAGAATTAGCCTTCATATTTATGTAGGAGATATTTTTGTGAAATAAGCATGAAATACGGGTATGTACGCAGTGTGCATGCATACATGTATATGTGTGTGCCATACGGGGCATGATTTGAATACGGTTCAGTTTGAATGAAAGAAAATGTGCCTGTTATACACATGAAAAATCTCCGTTTTGACTGCATAGATTATCATGAAATGAATGTTGAAGAAACGTGGCTGATATGAACAGTTATTGTTTGGTAGGCTACCTTATAGCCTTGCCGGTTTTGATTGAGCATTTAAATGTTGATTAGTCTTTGAGTAGGTACAAGTATGATATTGCAGGTTCTTCGACCCTCTGTTCTCACAAGGGTGAGTGAATACATCCCAGAAATCTTGGAATATATTGAAAGGATAATTGCAAATGGTCTAGCGTATGAATCAAGTGGATCTGTCTACTTCGACGTCTGTAAGTTTGACCATCAAGAAGGACACCACTACGCTAAACTAGTGCCTGAAGCTTATGGAGATGTAAAGTCTTTACAAGAAGGAGAAGGTGAGCAACTTCTTATGAGTAAGAAAAGTAAAGGTATAAGATATCCCTGTAACAGGCCATGGAGGCCCATAGGGTTGTGAGATGTTCAGGTAAAGTTAAAAAAAAAAGTAAAGCTATCCCTGTACCAGGCCATGAAGGCCCATAGGGTTGTGAGACCTTGAGGGTCCCACATTATCTAGACAATCAGCTCAAAGATGGCAGTAAGGTTGTCAGCCTCACGCGCCGGCCACGCTTTACTCCCCAGGAAAATTATTTAATTAATGCCTGCTACTCATTTCTGTTAGAGGCTGAGTCAACCCCAGGGCCATAGTGCGGCTGGAAGGATTAGATCAATTGAAAAAAATCCAATGACCTCATTGGGACTTGAACCTGCGACCTTCTGGCTTGTAGCATAGTGTCCCAACCAACAATGCTACCGCGTGCCGCCGAGATCTTGAGGTTCCCACATTTTCTACACAATCGGCTCGTAGATGGTGGCAAAGTTCTTACATGCCAGCTGCTCTTTGCCCCCAAGAATGTTCCTGGTACTCATTTCTGTTAGAGGCTGAGTCAACCCCAGGGCCATAGTGCAGCTGGAAGGATTAGGTCAATTGAAAAAATCCAGTGACCTCATCAGGACTTGAACCCGCGACCTTCCAGCTTGTAGCATAGCTCCTCAAACAACTATACAGTTCACTTTATTAATCATGGATTGGATTACTTAGCCTGTTAAGCTTCAAATATGATTCACAGAGTCTCATCTTGATTTTTAATATGTAACTATAGAATGTGTTACAGCTCATTGCATTTTAATATTTGTTAATATCTGTCTATGAAGGTGTTAAAACTGGTAACTCCATTGTGTTTGTAAAGCGTTCACATTTGTTTTTCCATTATGATGTTATTTAGTGCATGAGGTATTACCACGATGTGTTACGTTGTCAAGTGGCTCACGTTGTAACGTTTTTAACTTGTATTCAGGAGATACCTGGTTCAAATCTTAGCTGGGACACTTACTATCCTAAACTTTGCCATTGTTTACCTTAGTCTTAGCAAATATGATAGTACTGTCAGTTAAGCTATGAATGCTTTCTTTGTCATCTTATTCAATTTATATTCACTATCATCAATCACTGGACATTATAATCTGAACATTGACAGTGTTGTTAAATAAACTAGAAATAAACAAGGAATAAGAATTGTGATGTGAGAATTTTGCATCCTTCCCAAATGCTAGTCATGTTATTTTGTTCTTTTATTCGTATATTAGTATCAGCTGTTTTCAGTTCTTTATACTCGTATCTGCACTGTGCTTATTCTACCACTATAATCAAGAAACATATCTATGTTCTTTGTTTGATTTGTTTGCCTTTTGTCAAAGTCCAGCAGCATTCTGATCTCTGTTCATACAGTTTCCGTCCACAGAATACTCCCTCAGACAATATTTTTATTATTCCACATGCACTCGTATTTTTAACTGCATGTAATTTGATATTATCATCATCCTGTTTATGGAAACCTTACATTATAACCTAGATAACTGAAATTCGTTGTTTGTTTATTGATTACAGTTTTAGCTTATACAGAATGTATTCCTGCAAGAGCAAATATTTTTATCTCACTTCAAGATAATTTCAGTCAGATTTTTAGGTATTTCATTTAACTGGTACAGAGTGTTTTTTTTTTTNTTGGGGTAGAACTTTTGGATATGGTGTTAATCTTCATTGTCAGTATCTTTTTGATTACATGAGTAAACTCTGATTCTTAATTTGAGAGATATTCCTGTTTTAAAGTTGTAGCTCTAGTATTGTGATGTAGAAAACAACCATATCCCAGGAAAAGAATTGATGAATGGCAATAAACAAGGTTTGTTGGATGGTAGTAATGTTCCAGATTTCCATGATTTTGTTCATCCACAGAACTGTAGGAAGGTACTTAATGTGTATAGTTGATACATTGTCATTAGATAATGTATGAATATCAGAAGCTTGCACTGTGATAGTGCATGTCACCTCTTGTTTGTAGTGTTATAAGTGTTTTTCGAATCTTCCAACTGTGTAGTTGAATTCAAATGTAATGTTTCTTGTCTTATGGTTTTCCCACATTTTATGTTCAATTTGATAGTGTGAGGTCAAGTATCTTAGTGTAAATGTATATTCCATCTCCTAGGGAACAAAGGTGTGTCATAATTGGTGATGTAGATTGTTGCATCATCATTAAAATGTTAGCAGATTCTGTTTTCCATTTACTTCTGGTATTCAGTGTCACTGTGAAATTCAGACATACACATTGAGTTCTTCATAAGATTTCCTACACAAGATAGGATGTTCAGTGATGCATAGAGTATGGAGACTTTACCTTTTTGTATTGCTTCATTAGATTCGTACTCAAATCAGTTGCCTCGCAGAACCTTAAACGGGAATTTCCCTTTAAATATGAATTCTGAATGTTGTTTTCAGATTCATGAAAGTCAATTTACTTTTCAGGAGACCTTTGCATATCTGAAGATAGACTGAATGAAAAACGATCTCCAAATGACTTTGCTCTCTGGAAGAAGTCAAAGGCAGGTGAACCTTGGTGGGATTCGCCATGGGGTTGTGGGCGACCTGGTTGGCATATTGAGTGTTCTGTCATGGCTTCTGTTATATGTGGCAAGTCATTGGATATTCACACAGGTGGTGCTGACCTCAAGTTTCCACATCATGACAATGAACTGGCACAGGCTGAGGTAAGGTGTATCCTGGGGGGAGGTATTTTGGAGCGTTTTCACCAAATTAACATTCTGTTTCTGTAATTTCACTGTTGAATGTCTGAACATTTCAGAAGTCTTTCTCATATATGCTGAAGATAGTCTCTTTCTTAAAATGTTTAGACCAGCTTGTCAGAAACTTTAGTTACAAATTTTCCCCTGGTAACACACTGAGAACTGGTGTGGCCCTTTAATTAAGTACCCCAATTCATGGATATATTATGGGTAATTCAGTGTTTTACCCTTGAATATACTGATTTTACAAGTATAATACTTTCTTATTTTATATTCTGGATGACACTCTTTAACCCAGAATTGAACAGACTGCTTCCATTGGTTGGATTCTTTGTGATGTCCAAGACCTCACTATTCCATGCAGAAATTTCCTTATTTCCAAGTTGGTGTTTCTGTCTTTACTGTGTTTCTGTGATATTCAGTCCAGTGACCATTTACACTAGAGTCCAGCACACTAACCCATGAATTATGTTAAATATTTTTTTTATTTGGGGCATATGGTAGTGTAACTGGTTGAGGCACTATGCTACAAGCTGGAAGGTTGCGGGATTGAATTCTGATGAGGTGGATTTTTTTTAGTTTGCCTAATCCTTCCTGTCACACTGTGGCCCTGGGGTCAACTCAGCCTCTGACAGATATGAGTACCAGGGATGTTCTTGGGAGTAAAGGGCGGCTGGCGCTTAAGGCTGACAACCTTGCCTTCATCTGTGAGCTGATTATCTAGAAAATGTGGGAACCTCAACGTCTCACAACCCTATGGGTCTCCATGGCCTGTTACAAGGATACCTTTACTTTACTTTTACTTATGATTTTGTTATTGAATTATTAGTAATGCCTACATGAAAATGTGTGTGTGTCTACAGCTACCAGCCAAAGGACAGTTTCAAGCATTGTCCTGTGGTCATAGCATTTGCAAATTGGGCAAAAGCTGAAATATTCTTAGACACACTCATATTTTTGTAAAAGCCCAAATACTTGCAGTTAATATATGAACTGGCAAATTGTATTGCGCATTCATAATCCCAATTTAACTTTAATAAATGCAACTGAGATATGTAAAGTATGAACGCGTTACTTGTGACACCCCACACAATCAGTAAGCAGCTTCATCTGTTACTGCAGTCTGCAGTTAATGCTCATATGCAGGCCCATCAAGTGGTTAACCCTGTCTCTTCACAGTGAACTCCCAGTTCAGGGTCATCTTACCATTGCATTTTATTTTTATGTAAGGGGCATGAACTCACCTGACACATGTATAACATTAACAACTCAAGATTTGTGGGACTGGAAACTGAGAAGTAGGCAGGGTAGCTTTATAGCTTCTCACTGGAACTCCTTGTTTTGTTTGGTTGTCAGAAATACCATGATTAGTGTTATGTCTGAGTTATGCCTGACAGGTGCCACAACACTGGAACCAAGAATATGGCGGCTGTTGTTATATGTCAGTCACACCCTGTGATTACGAACAATAGTGTGAAGTGAAATATCTCTGGTTACCAGTATCGGTGCCCACCAGCAACATATGCCATTTATTCTTCTGCTGGAAGTTCACCATACTTTTGTATTGTTGGTGTTTTCATCTTTTCCCCAGTACATGTTTGTGCTTCTGTAGTAATAAAACATTTTGTGTGATTTGTTTCAGGCATACTTTGATAATGACAACTGGGTAAGGTACTTTCTTCATTCAGGTCACCTAACCATCTCAGGATGCAAAATGTCCAAGTCTCTAAAGAACTTTATTACCATCAAGGATGCTTTGACTCGTCACACAGCCCGCCAACTTCGACTTGCATTCCTTCTTCACTCTTGGAAAGACACACTTGACTACAGTGACAATACAATGGAGATGGCAGTGCAGTATGAGAAACTTCTTAATGTAAGTATTAAATTTGTAACAACTGAGAATAGCTAAATCAGTCTAGTTACTAGGCTGTGGACTGGATGACCGAGGAATTGTGGCTTATTCCCAGCAGGGAAGAGATTTGTTCTATCTTATCAGCAGTGTCAAGGCTGGCTCTGAGGTGCACCCAGTCTCCTATCTGTAGGTACCAGGGACTCTTTCCCCAGGGCTAAAAGGGCTGAGGTGTGAAGCTTACCACACACCTTCACTGCCCCATATTTCTTCATGGCATGGTTTTTAATGAAGTGTAGGGACAACTTTACTGCATAGCATAGCATAGCATAGCGTAGCATAGCATAACTTAGCATGTGTTTTTGTTTACCCCATAGACATCAAGAAAGAACATAGTATTTGAAGTTCTCACAGTGGTGGTTAGCAGATTTTTATTTTCAGTGATAGGACACCCATGTACGCAATTGAAAGTCAGCTGATATTTTCAGAGGAACATGTGACCCCTCATCTTCAGGGTCAAAGAATAAGCCAAGCAAGCTGAGTTTGCTACCCACAGTATGCTGGTTTCTTATTTGGCCTATTCTTTGACCCTGAAAATATAGGTGACATGTTCCTCTGAAACAGCAGATGACACAGCACCGTATGTCAGAGGACAGGAATAGTCATCATGAAAAAAATATGTATTAAAGTCCTCTAATTATTTCAAAGGTGACACTCTTCTAGACTTTAAGTTTCTGTGTGCAGTAAACAAGGTTTGCTGTGATGTGGTTCAGTTCATATGTATATACAGCCTTTATCATCTAGGAATAAGTGATATAAATGTCCTGTTAGTATGGCACTAGCAGCTGGATTTTATCTTGGCGGTAACATGATTTATATTGTAAACTGTGACACTAGGCCTATTGGAACATCTTTCATACTGACACTCTCATGGGTCATAGGGATAATAAAATTAAAGGGTCTTTAGCACCTTTTTTGTGTAAGCTATGTCTAATAAGAGAGTTAATATATCATTCTTGGATTACCCTTGTGTTCTTTGCAGGAGTTCTTCCTAACCGTGAAAGATATGGCAAGATGCACGTCAAGCAGAACACAAATAAATTCTTATAAGAAATGGGAGAAGGATGAACTGGAACTGAATAAAAGATTTATTGTGGCAAAAGACTCTGTGCATGCAGCACTATGTGGTAAGAATGGTCATCGCAGCTTTCATCCCACCTAAACCTTACCCCCTCACCAAGTGTTTATCAGACAGAAAGTTCTGAGAAGTACTAATCACATGCTTTCCTTTCACTACTTACTGAGTATTTTATATGACATGGGCTACATAGAAAACACTGTGTCCAACAGTTCTTATATTGTTGCATGTGTATTCGTTGCTGCAGGAATGTGTTTACCAAGTCCTTGCCTGGCAATGTCGGGAACAGATAGGGATGCACGCGTGTGCATGCATGCACACACACACGCACACATGCGAAGAGGATCTCATAAGTGCTTTTATTTTTTATATACTTTCCATATTTTGAAAAAGAAAAGAGGCTTATGAAATCACATTGCTCTCTGTGTGTTTGTATGTCTATATATCTCCCCCTACCTACCTACCACTTGGTACTACAGCCCTGGGTGAGACTTGGCCTCCTCTACAACCAGTCTCCACAACCAATGCATGCTGTCATAGGAATTGACCCAAAGCTGATTGTTAGGTTTCTGAACAAAATTATTTTTGCAGGATGAGGTTGTTAGCCTCATGCCCAACCCCCAACCTGGAGGACCAGGGTATCTGTCTTAGTCTGGACTCTACCCTTTGACCTTTCCAGCATGGGTGACCCTACTGGTTGTTAAACTACCACCGGTATAGCTCTCCAGGTCACAGAGTCACACAAGGCCCACCACCACGACAAGGTGGAGATACCTTTGAGGGGTATACCTCCCCCATCCACCCATAATTTTATTAATTTTGTACACTTCTTATTGTAGGATTCTGTATGTTGTTTGAAATTCACACAGGAGTGACTATGGATATTACTATCCTCTTGATAGTGATACCCTGTAGTGTGATAGATAGGGACTAGTGGTTTGGAGGAATTCTCTATCTCCATCTTCATGGTGGATGACTACTTTTCTGTTCTGAAGATAAAGGTGATAGGTCCCTACAAGCCAGTATGTACCTACCATTCTATGCACCATCACTTCCCTGAATACACTGCTGCAGTGGGAGCCTTGAATCTCAGATAGAATCCTGCTTTACAGTTTACATCACGTCTCAGTGTAATGTCAGGAATTATACTCTGAAACGTAGTATTTCCATATTTACACACCATAGTTTTCAAATGTTATTTTTTGATTAAAAATATGTAAATTATGCATGTAAACATTGTATCTCAAAGCACACACCTCACTTTTATTGTATAAATAACAAAATTGCTATTTAAGTTCACATTTATTAAAAAAAAAATTACATAACTTTCTCTTTCATTTGTGATGCAGATAACTTAACAGATTAACTTATACATTTTAACAAATTTCTTACAGACACGCAGTAAAAGTTTCAAAACAGGGTTGAATGAATATGTTCATCTTTCACAGGAGTGGAGAACCAACTTCTAACTTCCAATTATCTAAATATGTATACGGCCAAAGAATAAGTGGCTGGATGGTAAATATTTGTGGCATACCAGCTAACTTCTGACCTGAGCAGGAGAACCTAGCAATTGGTGACCAAAAAATCTAGAAAATATCTGATTGGCTAATATTTTACTGCTTGGTTCAAGTACATGAGATCAGAACACACATGCATATGCAACACAGAAGTGTGCATCAGCTCGTAAAGTGATACCAGTATTAATAAAGTTGGCTGGTCTTCATGTGTCAGGATCCAAAGAACTGCTAGTTGGAGCTAATGCACTCCCAGCAACTCTGTCGCTGGCTTGCTTATCCAGTGAGTTTTTGCAGTGTATCATGTCACATTGCTAGATTTGAGAGTTTGATATTTTTTTTAATGAATTTATCCCCTCAGTTTGCAGAATGGGTCCCTGCCCTTAATCTTCTTTATAGCGATTTGCAGTATTTCGTGGTGAAGAAAAAGTGGCAAGTGATCTTCAAACATCCAAAGAATTGCATATCTAGGGACAAAGGAGAACACAGTGTGCTTAAATTGCATTCTGAAAGAGAAATATTTTATTTTGTTACAGTGTGTTACTATCAGACCTTGGTTGACAATGATAATATGGGTGAAGCACGGGTAATTGATAAACCTCATGTATAAGAATGAAAGTGTTACGACAGAAACTGGGCATAGTAAATGCACAGAGATACTTCATAGCGGTGCTTCCAATCACTGGTACTTTTGTAACAACAGCCTATCAGAACTTTCCTTTGGAATGGTCCTTATAAACAGAAATAAATGGCATTATTAGATTCTGAAGGGTTCTTATAATGGCAACACTTGGGATTACTGGGTTTTTGAAACTTTGTCCATTGACTGGTTTTCTAAAGAACACGATGTTCTGAAAAATGATCCAGAGCAAGTCCAGTAATTGGGGTAAGCTCTCTCTAACACACCCAACAGAGTAGGTGTCTCCCACCTCCTCACCCAAGGACAGAGACAGATCCAGTTTCAAAAACATGTTCTTTAATGTTTTTAGAATACCAGACAATAGACAAAGTCCAAAAATGTATAATCCAAAGTAATATAACAGTCTCTTTTGATGATTTATGTTGCTATGCTAAACATTCTGGTTAATTTACGGCACAAAGTGTATACTAAAATGTGTTATCTTTAAAGATAAAAAAAAGTGTTCTTTTGAATGTTACAAATTTGTGACTTTTTCAATAATTTCAGATAATGTTGACACTCGAGGTGCTTTGGATGCAGTCAGAGATTTGATTGGAATCTGCAACATTTATATTCGAGATAAAAGGGCTTCCATAAAGGAGTGTAACTGCTTACTACTCCGAGATATAGCCGCTTACATCACATGGCTCTTAAAAGTATTTGGTGCTATCTCCACAGAAGAATACATTGGCTTCCCAATAACTGAATCTAAGGGTGCAACAAATGTAAGCATTGCCAGCATGTAAACATCCATAGATTTTGTTATTACCATATTTTCACATTAACTTCATTGGTTTGGAAGTTTTTGACAAGTTTATCCCCATAGAATCCTGTACATCTGTCTACAAATATAAACTTAGCATTTCTAAAGCAATCAGTTGTATCTTCCCTAAATTCTAAATGCTTATCCTATTTGTAAGATTTGAGCTTTTCACGGCAGTAACTGAAGAATGCTGTCTTCTGGGATGTGGTGTCGTGTAAATATTGTGTGAAGCAATGTTTCAGAGGAACATATCGTCTCCATCTTCACCTGCTGCAGATATTGCAATAAAGAATCCAAGCATTGTTTCAGATATAATCCCAAACTTCTTTTTTACTTATATTTTAATATCTATTAGAATCCTGCTAGCATGTTCTTTCCAGTTTCTTCTCTGTTGTTTTATAAACTATGCTGTTTGTGAGATTCTTACCTCTCATAATGTATTCATCCTGCATTCTTCATGAAACTCATTTCTGCTGATGTGGATTGTTGATGTATGTAATAACTCAATGAAGTGAATAAAATTGCTCACAGACTGAAGAATTGTTGATGCCCTACTTGTCAATCATGGCTGACTTCCGAGATAGTGTCCGCAGCCATGCTCGTCAGCTGAAAGCCACTGACATCTTGAGAATATGTGATAGATTACGCGATGACATTCTACCAAATGTCGGAGTCAGACTGGAGGACCAAGAAGGTAAGAAAACCCTCTCTGAATGTGCTTGTAAGTTACAGTGAAGCTGAATATAGCCTGTATGCCCCATAACTTTGCTTCAGCTATTTGTATATACACATACATGTACTTTATTTTGAAATGACTCTTATAAGCTACTTGTGCTAGTTATCTGTTGAGGGTGATTTCAGAATGCAAGTTCTGTGGCATTTGAAACAAGGAAAGACTCTTGATGTAAAGCAAGTGCACTTCAGTACTCATGTTCTGTGTGAAGTTGACAGTTACGCACTTTTGGAAACTGTGTCGTCGTTTATACAGTATTTGTGCAGTGACTAAATAAGTACATACATGAAATTTTAAGGTACATTTCAGACTCTGGTCGAGCAGGTAAAAGAAATGCATATTAAATTTTGCTTTTTGAACAAAGTAATCCTAGTCATCAAGAAGCCTATCATGTCTAACAGGTAGTTCTGTGGAGGGACATGGAAGCAGTCAGGATTAGAACTTCCAAGTCTCACATATTGAAGACTGTTCAATGATGTAATTTCTGATACCAGGTTGTGCTTCGGCAGTGAAGCTAATTGACCGGGAATCTTTGCTGCGTGAGAAAGAAGCGAAAAAGAGGGCAGAAGCAGAGAAGGCCGCAGAAAAGGAGCGTAAAAAGGCAGAACGAGCAGTGGCACTGGTTCAGCGTGACTCCCAGAGAAAAGTGAAACCATCAGAAATGTTTCTGTCAGAAACAGACAAGTATTCACAGTTTGATGATAAGGTATGGAACTTTATTTTAATGGGTTAATTAGAGGCTATGTGACACACTAGGGCACACAAATTACTATATTTTCTGAATCAGCTATGATATTTTTAACATGTGAACATATTAATAAAGTGTATAGCTTATCACACAAGCATAGATTTCTGATTGATTCCTGTGAGATGTGTAGACTTTACATTCATGTCTAGTATAAATTGCATAGTGCAGAAATGTGGCTATGGTGAACATGTCCTGACATGTTACTATTGTATTTACTTGCATAATTTATGCACCTGTACATCTAGACAAATTTTCAAGCAAATTTTAAAGACTGTATCTTTAACCACAAATTTTATCCTTTTTTTTTTTTTTTTTTAAATATGTATGAAAAAAACTGAATAATCACATAACTTCTAACTTTGTATGCTGCCAGCCACCTAATCTTTATAGGGTGATGCATGACTTAATACCTGATATCATTCCCAGTCAGAAATGTTATATCAGTATCGGTCTGATTCTCAACAGTTGTGGTGCAGTGATTGTTTGAAATTTGAGAATAATTTGGGTGTACATCACACTGATTTCATGTTGGCAGCACTGCATGTTAGAATGCTGAGTATCTATGGAATCTATGTCATATCCAACAAAACCATAATTAGAACATCCATCATTGCAATATTGCAGCTCTCTTACTTCTAATGCATATGTTCACTGGATTCTAATTTTGTGGATGACTTCTTTGTTTTTCTCCTGAGTTGTATTATGATGATTTTAATTTGTTTTATAGTTAGTTAAATTGTGTTATATTTTTAGGGTATTCCAACACATGATACTGAAGGAAAGGAGTTGAGTAAAGGTCAAATAAAGAAATTGCAGAAACTTCAGCAAAACCAAGAGAAGAAGTATAACGAATATATTCAGTCAACTGTGCTTAATGGAATTGGAGATTTGTGAACAGAAGTATTACCAAAATAAAATCAGAAAGTTTTGTGCTAATTTTTAAAAGGAACTCACATTCTTATGTGTTTGATTTGTATTGTTAAGAGCAAAATTGTGCTAACAGTCTGGTTTTACATGCAATGTACTATATTTGATCACATTGTAGTACTATGTTGTTGAGCATTAACTACGTCAGTTTCCATATTTAAGACTGGTATGACTGTATTTATATAAGAAATCTGTAAGAATGTGCAGATTGTACATAGTCTGAACTAGAACTTTTACTTACTGGCTGTGCAGTGGCTCTGGTCACTTGGTTGCAGATAAAAATTGCCTAGTATTCTGCCCTCATAAGAATCCAGTGTCTTGTTGGACAGTGTCATTTTTGTATGTTTGCACAGTGTGCAAGGAAGTAACTTCTGTAAGGATTGTTATGTCTGTTATGACATCCAGATGTTTCAACTCAAGAATGCTGGATGGAATTTAATGAATTTTGATATGAACATTATGCCATTGGAACCCATTCTAAATTTGTACTTTTTAATTTCCTGCAGTCGTTAGTAGCAACTTCACAGTTGTATGAACCTGTGATGTGAGGGTGGTACTAGCACAGCTACAGAAATACAGTAACCATGATGACCACGGAGAGCACATTAACCATAGAAAACGTGGAAATTGTGTTAATGTTGCTAACCGTAGTAATGACAGAAATCAGTATAGCCAATGTTAGAAATTTAAGAAATCCATAAATGCATAAGAGTGAATTCATAATGCCAAAATGCAAAGAATGTGCCTGGAAACCATGTGAGTTGCAATACAAGTTACACTTTTAAAATCTTGCCCGTTTGTTTCTTGTGACACATATCTGACTTTGCAATTAAAATCTTACGCCAATTCTTTTATGGTTCCAAAAATATCTGGTTAAACTTGTGTGTGACATCCATGTCAGCAGATCCTTCTTTGTCATATAATTTGACAAGTTACAGCCCTGAATAAGCTTGTACAGCCAATTCCTGCTTGCAATGAATGGCTTTGTGTCACTACTACTGCTTTGATTTGTGACTAGGAATCAGTGGGTGCTTGATTATCATCATCATCATCATCATCACCACCATCACTACAACCCTTTATGGGTCTTGGCTTGCTCTAGAAACATTCTCCAGCCATCCCATTCTTGTGCCTTTGTTTTCCAGTGTTTTTTGTTTTCCACACCCAAGTTCCTCAATTCCTTGTCCACACCATCCATCCATCCATCCATCTCATTCTTGGTCTTTCTTCCTTTTTCCTTTCCACTTTACAAGCATTATTCTTTCTATAATTTCTTCATTTTCTGTCCTTATAACATGTACTCATCTCAGTCTATTTATTTTAATTATGTCATTAAATACACTTCATAATTCTTTATTATAATGTCTTCACCAGACCCCATCAATTTTTACTGCTCTATATAGTCTCCTTGAGTAGCTGCAGAATTGGCGGCTTCTCCAGAAGGGCTCAGCTCCATGAATAAGTAAAAGTAAGTAAGTTGAGTGCCGGTCACAGGAGCCGAGCGGTCTAAGGCATGTACTATCTTCGCTCACTTGGAGACCAGGATCATGGGTTCGAATCCCACTCAGGGCATGGATGTTTAGTTTGTGTGTGTGCATTTTTCTGTGTTTGTGTACAGGTAGAGGCCTTGCGACGAACTGATCACCCGCCCAAGGAGTCCTACCAAATGTGTAAGATCTAGAAAAACCGAAGTGAACACAGAAGTTCATGGAGGTAGGCCAAGGCCCACTGGGGCTGTAGTGCCAAGGAAAAGGAAAAGGTAAGTTGAGTGGGAGAATTAACATGAGTGATGAATCAGGCAGGCCATGAAGATGAGGTCTGAATAAGGTACTTTCGCAGCATTTTCATGGAAGGGCTGAGGAAGTTCACAAGTTCCTGACTTAAGATTTTAACCCAAGATCTGTTGAAAATAAAGATGAATAAAAGATTTGAAAGGCCAGTGAGGGAAAATTAATACAATTTTCTAATCGTAAAATCTGTTACTGATTTATAGCTCTGGAACAACTTTAGACAGTTAAACCATGCCTTGATTTAAGTTTTCCCTTCATTTAACATAAGTGTTAGCTCCCAAGTCGATAATATCATTGTTAAATATTCTCCCTTTAATATACTCCCCGCTTAACTTCACTGTTACTCTGTTAACCTTCAATGATGATTTTACTGTAATAGGGGGGCTTCTTGTAATTGTCACTGAATTTGGATTACAGTTACTAACCCAAACATGAGTGTACTAACCTAAGGTTCTTCATTTACCTTTTCATTTGGGTCTTGTTTACAGTTTCTGGACCAAAGCCAAGTGAAACCTCCTTACTCAGGGCATTTGGTCACTACATTATAAAGTTATGCCAAAGCTGAACTTATATCCATCATACTTTGCTTACCGTAGTAGGGAAGGTTGAACAGTTTCTTTCACATGTTGGTAAGCTGCCCTTATGGCATCTGCTGCACTCTTCATATCCTGTAGCACAGCAGTTATCACCTCTTCTTGTTTAAAGCCTGGATGATATTTAATTTGTACAAATTTATATGCATCACTATGAAGAACAAACTACTAGCCCTTCATAGAAACCCCAATCATCATGAATTACCAAGATAGATAATATGCATTCCATAGATCCCTGTGTATTAGAATGTGAAAAATGTCAGTGTACAAATAAGGTCAGGTTACCAATGAGCTATGTATTAAAATGTTATAATAAAATAAGGAAAACATGGTCTGAGGAAAATTCAAGATAAAAAAAGACAGTAATATTAGAATGTAGAAATCATATATCTTTGAAAATTCCCAATGGAAGTTTAATAAATTTGGCTTTCAGTTATTTTATGATGCCTTCTCAGCTTCGCACATTATGCGGGTCTAATGGAAGGATGACTGAATATCAATTGAGAAGCAGTCGTGGCCTGTTTTAAGGTACTGTCACAGAATAGGAGATGCAGGTTGAACAAAATGATGAGAACATAGGACAAGATAGTTTGCATCTTGGACAAGAATCAAATGCAAGTCTCCAAAATACAAACCAGGAGTGTTAATAACTACACAGTAATGTTTAGTTTCAATGATACATATACAATATATGAGGGCCATTTTAAATCCTTTTGGGTTGTCAGTAAAGTTTGCTTAAACTATTCAAATTCTAGTCTGTTAATGCAAAAGAGCTGTATAATTCTTTTTGAATTTGAAGAATATTAAGGTAAGGTACAGGTAAAGCTCTTCCTGTAATGGGCTGTGAAGGCCCATAGGGTTGAGAGACATGCTGCGATATTCAGACAAGAAATATGAGAAGAAAAATTGGCTGCATCATACAGTGCATGTGAAACATGCTTCTGAAATTTTAAACAATGTTTAAGAGTAGTTTCAAGCTTTAAAAGAGTTAAGGTTAGGTGTTCATGTATTGAGTTGTCATGACAATGTCTTATTTTGTTTGTAGCATGGCGTAAATATATTGTATATTAAATTTGTTCCTTATTTACAGTATCTCCAAGAACTTAATTTGAAAACCCATAGGTTAAATATTAGCAGTATACATTATTGGGTTTAATATGCAAATGACTTATGTCAGAAATCGCTTTTAAATGCTTATTCTTATGGCGAAAGTAATTTCTTTTTATCCCCCCCCCCCAAAAATGTTTTAAAATGTATCTCAGAAGTGCACCGCTAGATGGCAGGCATGGCAGTGACGAACTCGAGAACTCGAGAAAGGATACAGGCTGATGAGGGTGCACACGCGCAGTTCCATTAACCAAAATATCTAGTGGTAGTAGTAAGAAATACGATCCAAGAATGTGGAATAGGTGTCGTTTTCTATTAGAATTTCAAGGGTAAGATAGAACATTTATCGTGTTTTAATATTTGTATTATGTCACCAGCTTGTTTGCTTTTGTTGTTTCTTGCCACGAACCTGTTGAAAGAATTTTCTAATGCAGTTTATTTTTTAACTCTTGCTTTCGATCACCTAGTTCACCAAATTTTGCTCATCAGTAAAATTAACCGCAAACTAATTCTTGTGTTCCACAGTTGGCGTAGTTAAAGTGAGTTCTTTCTACACCGAGAATATAGTTTTGTTGTTCTGACAATGCAGTTCATGTTTCTTTTGAATGCTTTGTTGATAAGGAATGTCATCTTCAACAAGTTTCGTTTGTAATGGTTACAACGGAAGTATGTATCACAAGACATAAAGCCTATACTGGATAATTACCTGGCATAGCGCAGTCGGTATAGTGCATCCCTTGCATTGCCCACTTAAAGATAACAGTCTTTGATATAGATCACTGGATAGAGGCAAGTATGAGGATAAATAATTGAATCTTCCTTGAGGGCTGTAAACCTACCTTTCTTTAACCTCCTCCTTCACAGAGTGGGTGGATAATTGACATTATTCCTGCCGAGCACATGTGGAGGAAAGTGGAAGATGCTGGTTTCATGTACTTTCACATCCAAAACATGAATCTGGATCACCATGAGAACAAATTTGGAGCTGTTTGTATCTACTTTGGTTACAACAAAATCCCAAATATGGGACAGTTTGTAGATGCCATGAAGACTAGCATCATCAATGGACTTTTTTTTAAGCGTGCAGGGAACCAACTGTGGGGATAATGGTGCTACTGTTCTGAATAACTTAAAATCGTTGATCAGGTCGCTTGATGCTTCTCAACCTAAGCCCGGCTGAGAAACTTTCTTCTGGCAGATATGAGCGAAGTGATACTAGTTAAACTCATTTAAAAAATGGAGTAAGAACCTCTGCAGTACACGAGATAACTGTATCGCAGTTATTCACTGTCGGTTTCTGAACTCGAGGTTCGAGGAGCCTATTACTACAGATGGCCGTGCCATAGCTCAGGCGGTTAGCCGCTGGCTTCCCACCGCAGCGGCCCTGGTTCGAGCCCTGATCGGGTCATGTGGGATTTGTGGTGGACAAAATGGCACTGGGGCAGGTTTTCCCCGAGTACTGCAGTTCTCCCTGCCAGTTTTCATTCCACCAATTACTCCACAATCGCCATCGTGTATCAACAAGGGCTGCTACAGTAGGCCAGTAGTGGCCGAAATACCAAGTGGGTTCAGCCTAACCCCACTAAGAAGAATGAAGATGAATGATGTAGGCTACTACAATGGCAGTTAACCTTCTTGCCGACTGAGCTCTCGGCAGTGGCTGCAACCATTCCCAGCAATGTCCTGATCGAGAGCAATAGATGGCAGTACAATGCATGCGACGTCACGGAGACTATGTTGCCAGCCAGCAACGTTCATTTTCACGTCTGTTCCTTTATGTACGAGTATCTATTGTACAGCGACTGACTACGGGTTGGAGCCAAGATTTTCTTCCTCTCCACGTAATGTAGACCGGTACTGGCGCTCACCCAGCCTTTACCGTTTTTACCCTAGTGTTAGGCCGCGCCATAGCTCAGGCGGTTAGTCGCTGGCTTCCCACCACGGCTGCTCTGATTCGATCCCGGGTCTGATTATGTGGAATTTGTGGTGGACAAAGTGGCGCTGGGGCAGGTTTTTCCGAGTACTTCGGTGTCCCCTGCCAATTTTGATTCCATCAGGTGCTTCATAATCACCATCACCTATTATCTGAGGCGGGTACAGCAGGCCAGTAGTGGCCGCAGTATCAAGTGGAGTCAGTCTCACCCCACTATGAATAATGAAAATAAGATGATAGAAATAATAATACCTTAGTGTTGCACTGCGTTTGTCGTGCTTGCAAATGAAAATAGAAGGGTTGCAGTCACACGAACGGATGATTTTATTACTTCACTCACATGTTGTATGTGTTTAATAATAATAATAAAAAAAACATTTGTTTGTGTAGCGGTAACCCCTCTCAAGGAGGATGAGATGGGCAGGGCATATAGCACGAATAAGGGAGAAGAGGAATGCATATAGGATTTTGGTGGTAAAGCCAGAAGGAAAGATACCACTGGGAAGACCAAGGCGTAGGTGGGTGGACAATATTAAAATGGATCTTAGAGAGACAGGATGGGATGGTATGGATTGTATTGCTCTGGCTCAGGATAGGGACTCGTGGAGGGCTCTTGTGAACACGGTAATGAACCTTCGAGTTCCATAAAATGCTGGGAAGTTCTTGAGTAGTTGCACAATTAGCGGCTACTCCAGAAGGGCTTAACTCCATGAATAAGTAAGTAAGCGGTAATCCCTACCAGGACATAAATGTTATCGGATTGTAAAATTTACATAAAGTTTACGTACATACATATTTTAAAGAGAATAACATGTCGTTAAACATTTAGCACATCTAAAATAATCCAAAGAGAAGAGCTGCCGACGGCGCTGCTATGTCATAAATAAAAATAAACATACAAGTATTTAAACAAAAGCCGCCACGAGTATAAACTGGGCATGTAGACCTGGCCCTTGGATTGTGCCAGAGGAGACGTATGGGAAGTAGCAGCGGGGCAGTGGTTGCATCAGAATTTTGGAAGGGTGACGCACTGTAACTGAGGACGTTATAATGCATACACACCCTACGATCCTGATCACAGCCAGCTGACTCGCCAAACCTACAGCGTATTCTATTGAAAACGGCTAGGTGTAAAAACACGAATTCTTGTATTACGCAAATAATTTCTTAGACTACTGTTTTCGGGATAATAGCTAATATTTCCTACAGTTTACTTCATGACTATGCCTATAGTATATGAAACGAGTCCTTTGTGATGATCTTCTTTCAATTATCCAATGTTTAGCCTTACTTACTTATGGAGCTGAGCCCTTCTTGAGGAGAAGCCAAATCTGCAGCTACTCAAGAATTTTCCAGAGTTTTATGGAACCCGAAGGTTCATTACGGTGTTCACAAGAGCCCTCCACTGGTCCCTATTTTGAGCCAGATCAATCCAATTCATACCACCCCATCCTATCTCTCTAAGATCCATTTTAATATTGTCCACCCATCTACGACTTGGTCTTCCCAGTGGTCTCCTTCCCTCTAGCTTTCCCACCAATATCCTATATGCATTCCCCTTCGCCCCCATTCGTGCTACATGCCCTACCCACCTCATCCTCTTTGACTTGATCATTCATTGGAGAAGAGCACAAGTCANAAGATTCTCCTAACACCCTGTTCTCAAACACCATCAGTCTATGTTCCTCCCTCAATGTCAGAGACCAAGTTTCACACCCATACAGAACCACAGGAAGAATTATAGTTACTTTGCTTATTTAAAATAAATAATAATAGGCTTATGTGATCATCTTGCTGTCTGTGTCGCCCCCACCCCAAACAACTTTTGAACACCTCAACCGATATTTATGAAACTTGGTATGTATACACGTATACTACCTGAGGCTATCTCAACGGCATACTTCATAAAGCAATACCAACATTGTAGTTTATCGAAGTGTTAAGGCAATGACCAGAATGTTAGTTGAATATCTGGAACCTGGAGTGTATCATGCCACCTGAGGCCATCTCAACGTTTATTTAATAAATTCCTTCCTTCCTTCCTTCCATAATACCAACATAGCAGCCTCTCAAATTGATAAGGTCATAATCTTTATATTCAATGATTTTGCCGATCGTAATGAAACTTGTTACGTGTATCGTGCCACCTGAGGCCATCTCGACGGCGTACATTTTTCCCGTCAGTAGTATCAAGAACGCAGCCTCTCAAATTGTTGAGATAACCCTGAACGCATAAGGGGTGGGTCATAATAATCCGGGTTTTGCACTGCAACCTTCAATGATCTATTGTGCTTCTGAGATAACTTTAACATTACTTCAAAACCAGAATGGCTCGTCATGTATATCATGCCACCTGACGCTATCTCAACGGTGCACTTCATAAATCCTTCTCTTCAGTAATATCAACATTGAAACCTCTCGAACTGTTGGGTTAATAATTTTTTTCCTTGGCACTACAGCCCCAGTCGGCCTAGACCTACCTCCATGAACTTCTCCATTCACTTCGGTTTTTCTAGATCTTGGACATACGGTAGGACTCCTTGGGCGGGTGATCAGCTCGTCGCAAGGCCTCTACCTGTACACAAACACAGAAAAACGCACACAAACATCCATGCCCTGCGTGGGATTCGAACCCACGATCCCGGCTTCTGAGGGAGCGAAGACAGTGCATGCCTTAGACCGCTCGGCCACCGTGACCGGCCCGGGTTATTAACTTTAGTATTACCTAAATGCCTGAGTCTGTCGTCATGAAACTTCGTTCTGGCAACTTTATAAATTTAAATTATATTTTATACGGGAAAATTTCGTTCTATAAAAGTCCAGTTTATGTTATTGCTTTATTGACTTCATTACGCTTATACTATAAAGGTTTTCTTTTTTTAGATTGTCGTATCGAATGCTGAAGTGGTATTGAAGGGAAAGTACGCTATTGATTCCTCCCAGAACTTCATGTTAACCTCTCAAATTTAAACAGACTTCAAGATATCAAAGCCGCATTACAAACAGCAAGATTATAATAGCTACTCTGAAGAGAACAACTGTAGGGAAGAACGGTCCTTACTATTGAAAACGGTTGCATCTTTCGTCATGGTAAGTCTTTATACTTGTAACATTCCAATTAATTATTGTTGTGAAAAGCATTGTAGGCCTACTTACGTTCTTCTTCTTCTTGGAGTAGAAACATGCCTCTAGACAACACAGAGAAGGACACCTTGACATCTTCCGCGTGAAGAAGAATATCTTGCTGTTCATTGCAAAGGGAAAGATGGTGGAAATATTTCGTTGGGAAAATGAAATGCCTGTTACAGATTTCCTTCAAGTTTTAATGACAATACAATTAAAGTGTAACAAAGTTATCGAGTTCATACCATTTACAAAATATTACTCTGATTACAAATTCACTTTCAATGGCTGACATTTTATATGCAAAAGATGAAACTCGAATGATTTCAAATCCATATTTTCTTGCCTTTATTCAGCACTGAGCAAAACATAGTGCATACTACGCTTTGAAATACACATACACTTTTATCTTTCAGTCTTCTTACAAAATGATGTCTGTTTGACACATGTATTTGGTTTTAAGCACAGTTACACAGTTATCTGCTGTGAATCAATTCAAATGATAATTCTCAGGAAAATTACAATTTTAATATGCCTGTGCCGTGCCAACGTTTCTGGAGTTCTTCTCATATGGAATATTTTTTAAATAGGGAATCGTGTAATAGTTTACTGCAACGTAAAATTAAGCACTGAGAAGTTCAGACGGTCTAGCAGCTTTGAATGAAACATAGCGTTCATAATGAGAATTTATAAATGATTTAATGTGCCAGTATATGTAGGATGTACCATTTCAGATGCAACACAAACAGTAGCATATACAAGTAAAAGCTTGAACTTGACATCAGCATAACAAGACAAATGAGTTATTTCTCGGTTTTTGTTTTCTATCGGCCTATTGTCTCTACAACTTCGTGGAGTGTGTGTATATATATGAATTATGTCACTGTCAACACAGCAAATAGTCAGTTATTATTTTCAATATTTATACTGCTACATGTTTCGGTCGCATAAGACCATAATCAGGCAGTGGAGTATACCACCTGCCGGACCTGTTCCCAGTGGTAAACGTTTGTCATGTCCCATTGTATAGTTTCTTCTAAGAGTACCAGTTTACAATGTTTCCTACATGGTTTTCAATGTACATTATGCGGAAACTAAAAATTAAACTTCTTCACGGAGGCAGAATACGTTACTGAAAGTTATTCCTGTTACTGAGATCCGCTCCATGGGGATGTAGCCTTTAGATTCAAAATTTAATGACTATTAGAAAAGCGGGAAGCCGTGCTCATTATTTGGAATAACTTTGTTAACTTACGAACAAACGCGTATCCAAAATATACACAACTGGACTGAAGGGAACTGAATTTTGTTTTCCTGCAAATTAAATCACTCCGTCCAATGTGACCTGTAAGTTTTTTACTACATGAAAACTTAACACCCTTACGTGTTTCGGTCTCAGTGGACCATCTTCAGAGGGCAAACATCACTACAAATAGGAAACCACCTTCACATACTCGTAAGTTGTTTAGACGTGAAGTACGTACACTATATGCTGCAATACATAGTACAGAAAACAGAACATTTCACAAACACAGCAGTTTCCTGGCAATGTAGAGTGAAAACAGCACAGCAGCCACGAGCAAACCCTGGACGATATAAAGAACCTCCACATCAAGATAGCCAGGTGGCACAATATCTGCCCCATATAAGAGGGACGATGGGAGGACGAACGCGAGCCTGCATGGTTTACAAATTTTAATTATTGACAATCCAAAAAAAATGTTTAATTAGCATCAAGAAATTTTATACAATTTTATAAAAAACTTTACATTCCCAGGAAACTGCTGTGTTTGTGAAATGTTCTATTTTGTGTACTATGCACTGTAGCATATGAGTGTACTTACTTTACGTTTAAACAACTTATGTGAAGGTGGTTTCCTATTTGTAGTGATGTTTGCCCTCTGAAGATGGTCCGCAGAGACCGAAACATGTAAGGGTGTTAAGTTTTCATGTAGTAAAAAACTTACAGGTCACATTGGACGGAGTGATTTATATTTGTAATTGTTAGTGTGACGGACCAGAATCAAACAAATCAAACTTTGTTTTCCTGCATAAAGCACACCAGCCATTCACAGTTACCGCAGTACGGCATTGTCATATAATGAAGTTTCTGTATATAACTAACCTTTGCACCACAAAAGCCTGCTGTTATGTGTTATGTGCGTAATGGAATAATATAACTGAATGAACTAAAACTCTGATTAACAGACAATAATATTAAGTAACGCCCTACATCATGCCAAGGAGGGAACGAATATAATAAAATGTTTCGAAATCCGTTAGAGGAGCAACCTGAATGTCTTGCGTGTTGAATGACTTGCCTATCGTGCAATGCATAATTTTGTTGCAGTGTATGAAGTCTCGTTAATCTCAATGTAAAGGAATATAAACTCCTAGCAATTATGCTCTTACTATCCGTCACCGTTGGCACTGCGATTGGCTGCTGTTCCAATCTGAAGTTAAACATTGTACCTGCTCACGGTGAATTATATAAAATACCCTGTAATTTGTTATTGTATATCATACTAAACAGTACAATAATTGATTGTTTATAGTGGATGGAACTGTGTGAAACTGTGGTAATGATATGAATTGGACATTATTAACAAGTAATATAACTTGTATTAACAATAGCTATGGATTATTGTAGGCCGTGATTGGTTTAATCAATGCAGCTTTGTTAAGTCTGTCTATAAAATATGACATTTAAATAATTCTGTTGAGCTTTAAAATAGCTTACGCTCTTGTTGAAGTGGCACATGCCACCAAATTATCATTTATATTAATATAAAATAAATTGTGGTCCAGGCACATATGTTGTTTCATACACCTAGAGTTATTAGGTCAGTAAATTGAGCATATGGAATTATGATTTCTTGTGTTATGGAATGACTTAATCTACACAAACTTACATACATACACACACACATACATACATACACACATACATATATATATATGCCTCACAATAATTAAACTGGAATTAGGAACAACTTAGTGGCAGGTTTTGCGTGTTCTGTAACATTTAGGAACATCTGTGTGTGTACGTGTTTAACAATGATGAAGTAGGAACAGTTGTCGAACATTCAGTTAGCAGCACGGTTACAAAAGTTGTAATAAGATATGACTGTAGGAAATATGCATATCTTCTTACGAAGATCTCAGATAACAGTAACTCACAAACTGTGCAGAAATGTTCAACAACACAGAATAACAGTTTCAAGGAAGGCTATGAACTTCACTGACTACATGAATAGAAAATTGCTATTTCGTACCAAAAATACTGTCTACCTCACGGTCTAAAACATTTTGTCCATTCATCGGAACGTGTTTCCATATTGTTTTGCCTGTAAAAGTGAACCCCCCCCCCCCCTTTCCTGTTAAACACTTTTCTATATAAATTGTTTACAAAATATGGAAACTGCTTAGATTCCTTATTTTATACAAAATGAGATTTATCACTTAGACACATGGAATATAAACCTTTGGCTACACGGACATAGAATTGCATCCATTGATTTTATTTACATATTAAGATAATTCCAATACTCCATAGCACAGTCGAAGCATTTTCACACATGCATTCTGTAGAAGGTTGCGAGCATAGATGAGACTCAAGACAAAACTTAGGTGCCTACATCCTTTTATTTATATTTACATTTAAGAAGTCATGTTTTGCAAGCATGTGTTACTCTCATGATATTATATGACATTTAATCAAGGTTTTATCTTGCCCAGCGTTTATATCGTTACAAAATAACAGCTAAATGCTTGGTTGATTATGTTGAAACATCATTAACTCTTACACAACACCATTAAATTCTCTATTTAATAAAGAGACGACCCGTTTCATGGCAAATTCTACATTCCATGAGCTTCCTCACATCAGCACGTTAGAAACTCCTACCTGTCAGCAAGTACCATTTCAAAGAAATGAGTTTCAGTAAATCAACCAAGCCACTACTCATATGTTTAATATTCCAAACTCAAAATGTGGAAAATAAACTCACTATTATACTTACAGGAGTCGTAATAACGTGTATCTACATGGTAAACTAAATCCGTATTCCCAAAAATTAACCATATTGAGAAACAAAACAATCACACCATGACAAATTGAAGTGTACATAGTTGAAATAATATCTGGTTCCTCTGTGATATAACCACCAACGGACTTAAACCTATATTTAATATAATAAAATAACTTGCAGAGTTTTATTTTGTGACTCGCCACACTTTTGATTCACCGGTGAAAATTAAAATACTCGCTTATTTACAACAACAAAATTAAATGTAAATAGGTGGAAAAAAAATACCAATATGCAGTACGAACTTTGCTTATATTACGGTACTATTTACACATATCGTAACTGGATAAATTTAAGTTATATGAGATGTTCCTGATACCTGAATACTGGAACTCACTGATTTACGCTTAATTGCTTAATTCTTTACCATTGCTTTAATTACAAATTTGCAAATATGGATGTAATTTTTGTTATGTGACGTCAGTAGCATATTGTACACTTTTTCCAACCTTATTAAATTAAATAATAGAAAAAGATGATGGATTCCAACTGTAGCCATACAGATACCCAGGCTTATCCCATGTGGCAACTAATAACCTTACCTCACAGCCATGGGGGATGAGCAGGAATCCACCATATTTATTTTTAAGCAGTCTGAAAAAAATCATGGATTTTTGTGAACAAATTTTGTATATCCATGATATGTATATAGTTGCCGTCTTGTAGTGCACTCAATTGCAATTGCAATGAAATAGATTAGCATAATTAGGGAACCTGATGATGGCACTATGTTGCGGAAACATGTCGTGAAGTAACAGGTGAAATTGAGTGCACTACAAGACGGCAACTGTATACATATCATGGATGAAAATCGTGCAACAGGACGCTAAAATACAACAAAATTATTTATAATTGTGAAATTCTGATAAATTTGACTCAGTTTGTAATTTCGATTTGTCTAGTACGTGAGGGGTGGGGCTAACTGCTGGCCCTTGCATCACGACCTTCAATGATCTATTGTGCTCGATTTGTCCAAATGTGGGTCGCATATTTATGTAACAGTTCACACCACCAATTATTTTCCTACAATGATGTATTCGCTTGTATACATTAGTATGTTACCTAGTTTGTATATAAGTACGAGTATACCCAACAACACACATATTTGCCGACTTAAATTGATGAGAAGAAAATAAGAATCAGTCACGTGTTCTTGATTTTTTTTTCTGAATGGGAAATACCTTTCTACAGAATTGCCTTCTGCAAGGCAAATGCAAGGCTGCTAAATATTTCTAGATTTATCGAAGTAGTAACAACCCGAAATTCAAAATGAGTTGCAAAACTCTGTGCTGAGTAACCACAAGAGAAGGGCCTCGCCATAGCTCAAGCGGTTAGTCGCTGACTTGCCACTGCGGCGGCCCGGGTTGGATCCCGGGTCTGGTCAAATGGGATTTGTGGTGGAGAAAGTGGCGCTTGGGCAGGTTTTCTCCGAGTACTTCGGTTTCTCCTGCCAATCTTCATTCCACCAATTGCTCCACAATCACCCTCACCTATCATCTGGGGTTGGTACAATAGGCCAGAAGTGGCCGCAGTACAAGGGACTTAGTCCCACCCCACTAGCAATAAAAAAAAACCACAAGAGAAATTTAATAAATTCTAAAGTATTCTGGTAATGGTATATTACACTTAATATCTTAATACCGGGTTTCCGGATGTTTCCATTGTCTGGTATTGCGCACAGCAATTCCCTAAAGCATCTGTTGTTCTTCTCTTTCTTAAATCTCAACATGCCACGACACTGTGAGCTACATTTATTACAGAATTATTCAGTAAATATGTGACTAAACAAGGTACACAATGATAACCTGAGAATATAGAGCTAAAGTAATCGGTTAATACTTTTTATACAGTATGCAAGAGTACAACTCAGTCACGTGGCACAACAATGTTTCATATCCTAGTTCTCTAAAGGCAAACAAATTATTTACCTTTTATTTCCAACCGTACAACACTGAAGTCATATACACTCAACGACAATATGATTTCATTAAATAAAAGAAAACAACACGCTCAGCATATATTGTATATTTGTTTACACAGAATTGCGCAGAATTGGAACTTAGTACCGTGTATTTTGTTATTGTGTATCTCTGCAATTTAGCAAACCTGAACAGCCATCCGCAGGGCATTAGCGGTGGATTAAAAATGGAAGGTTAACGAGTTTTGCAAGTGGAGAAAGCTTACATCCATTGGGCAAGACATATGTGCATGTATAAATTGCTAAATGAGCATTTTGTGATTTTATTGTAATTTTCTTTTTTCCGTGTATCTCTGTATTATCAAGCTATGGTCGCTCTTACGAGTAGCATTACACTCATGTCTTTCACAATAGAGTGGATTACGAATTTCAGATTTAGGACTCCACTGAATCACACGTGATCGAAGTAATTGTAAGCATCGTCCTTAAAGAAGAAAAATGTCTTAATGTGGAAGTGTCACGTCGTCAGCGCAACGGTTCCCCACGGCCGTTAATCTCGGTTTTCTAGACCGGAGCCTCTATTTCCTTGAAATAACTCCTCAATTATCTTCACAAGGCTGAGTGGACCCCGTTCCAGAACCACTACTTCTCAGAAAACCTGGTAGCGTCCGGAATGGAACCCGGGACCTCTGGATCTGTAGGCAGGGACTCTGACCACTAGACCACAGAGGCGGTTTGGCGTGATTAATATGGTAAACCATTGTGAAGAAGAAGGAACGAACTTTTATACAGATGCAGCTCAGAGCATAGTGTAAGGCAAACTGACTGAGAGAATTTGCGTTCATTTTTTTTTTCGTTCGCATGTGTTAGTTTTTGTTCGGAATGGACTTAGGATAAGCGAGTTCGCCTTTCGATGACAGGCCGCGCCGAGGCTGTGTGCTACACTACAGAAATCATATGAGCGAAGTTTCATAATGCAGATTTTCGTAAAGCGAGGACTATCCCTGTATCGTTCTATTGGCAGAGAAAAGTAAAGCACACATGCATATGAAGTGACATTGTGATCTGACTTAGCTCTGAGGCATGACGGACACCGGCATGCGTCAAGACATGTAACAGTCAAGACACGATGTCTGCGACATGACGCAAAGAAAGGAGCACAGTTGAAACGAATGAGATTATGAAAACCGCCGCACACCTGTGTGAGTAATGATGCTGCTGTCATGACACAGACGGATGTGCGGCAGTTTTCATAATCGCATTCGTTTCAACTGTGCTCCTTTCTTTGCGTCATGTCGCAGACATCATATCTTGACTGTTACATGTCTTGACGCATGCCGGTGTGCGACCTACCTTACAGTTTGCTCCTTTCGGACGTTGAGTGACTTTTCAGCAGTCAGTCCCAGTCTACTGAAGACTGATATCCATTCCTTTCGGAAGCATAACATTGCACTATAACCGTATTATAACCGGTCTAAGTGCATGGGGATACCCACCCCCTCAATACGAAATACGGAATAGCCATATTAGCACCAGCCAAACTTCAATGATTCCTCAGGCAGGAGCCAATTTGATAGAACTGATATAGTTTGCACGGTCAGCTTGTCGCGATGTCGTGAGAAATATCCTTTCGTGTTGTTTCCCTGTGTGATTTGATGGACACCAGGGGCGGCCCGTGTATAGGCATTGCTGAACTGCAGCACCCTCAATTTCCACATGATATTATCGATAACATTTATATAATGAGTCCTTTTTTCTTTAATTCTTTCTTTATACTTGTACAATACAATATATAATCCTTAAGCTTAATGTCAGTAGCCAAATATTTGTATGGAACTGCGCACTTCTGGAGCAGCACCCCCACTAATTTTAGCCACGAGCCGCCACTGATGGACACATGTATGAGAGACAGTGAAGGACAAATCGGAAATGACGTAGAGTGAAACGATCGTGGCGTAATTTAAGGTACATAAAATGTGTAAGAAGTGTGCAGCCTACATAACAATATTCTGTATTTAAAACGAAGTCGACATTTCCTTCTATTGACGCTACATGTTTCGACCCTTATACTGGTTCATCATCAGGAGTACAATGACACCAGACTCAGTTGTGGAATTGCAGAATATTGTTGTGTAGACTGCATACTTTTGTATACATTGTATGTACCTTGTTTATGACACACAACAGGATGTATACTATTGAGATGATAATTTAAGGGACTCTCCCGGGATTTGACTGAAGGGGCTAATACAAACCACAAGGGAACTTCAACTATGGATGTCATTATCCTGGCCGTAGTTCGAACCTATCATTCCAAAAGTACAAGTACCATGTGTTGCTGCTTCAGCCAGCTCGGTAGTAATTTTGTTACACAGAAACACTGCGTTTTTTTCTAACAGAATGCATTTATTGTGTTTGGGGCTTTACTCAGAATACACAGCTGTTACATTTCTAAGCAGTGCTAAAATTTGACATTTGTACTGGATATACAGTGTGTTCCAAAAGGTTGGGACTAAATGTTTAAATAATATTTCATATTTTAAAAGGTTCAAATAAGTTAAATTTTCTAAAGAATTGATGTATAGCTTATATTATTAAAAAGTTTTCCTTGTGATTAACTAATTAAGCACTACGCCATGAAGGCGAATGGGGGAGTGGATAAATAAATCCACATTTTCATGATCTCGGCAGTAGCTGATCGTGAGTGGTCAGCTTCATGCCCCTGCCGCTTTACCCCCGGCGAAAGAGCCCCTGGTACCCATTGGATAGGAGGTTGGATGAACCCCAGAGCTGGTCTGGATGACGTGAAGAGAAAATTCTTGACCCTATTGGGACTCGAACTCCGACCCCTTGATCGTCCAGTCCGTAGCCAATCGCTATACCGACTATGCTACCCCGGCTCCTAGCTTATATTATAAAGTGACCTAAATTCTTAGAAGCTGTCAGTATCCTCGGAAGCAAAACGAATCAGGCCGTGAACTACAACTTTCAGTGATACCTCAATAACATTCATTCTGTAAGCAAAGTAACCGGTTCTCACGCAAGAAAAAAGCTTAAGTCAACTCATAAGCGCCGTGTAGAGACTAGTTTAATACAGTTTTGCGACTTTTTTATCATTATGAATTTTAAGTAAGATTTAACTGTCTGTGACAATGTTATATTAATATAATTATAGACTTTTTGGGTAAAACGATGGATATAATGACGAAAGAGTCAATAATTGCTTGAATTTCAAGTTTAATTTGCTAATATTGACATAAGAAGTTGAGATTGTAGTGAACTGGAATTCATCGCAGACCACCAGTGAATTTTGTCTATTTTTATAGTATTGAAAGTAATTTTTAATCTGACGGTTTCTGGAATATAATCGCTGTATTCCTTTTCACATTCAATTGGCATATATTTTGAACGTTATTTGTGTCATTCAACAACGAGGGCGAGTCAAAATCGAATATTGCATATGTATTCATCGCTTTACCGGAAGTCCATTCTGTAACTGCATCCCCTCTACTTTTTTCCAAGAAAACCTTTCCCCGATGCAAATATCCTAACGTCCAGTACATGAAAGCTGTCAACAGTCTCCAGGTTTCCCCCATTTTCAAAAGAACATCACACAATTTGAATGTATTCAGCTAAGTGAAACGTCACACTAAATGGGCGTGCTTAGAAATACAAAATGAAAGGTTGCTGACCACCGTTGCATATTTTTGTTTCATTCAGTTCAGCAGAAAACTTTACCGCAAGATGACTATCAGTATCATTCAGTCAGAGAAAAATATCCCTACATGCCATTCAATTGGGAGATGAAGTGAAGGGAGGAAGTTAGACGTTGCGGGTTCTTCCTCAAATCTTATATCGACATGTAATATCGCCTTATGCCGAACATTTCTCACCCATTTTGATAGCACTCCATAAAGTGTTTACTCAATTCTGGGAGGCAGACCAAACATGTTTTGTGATTGTAGAGGACTTATTTTTTATATTTAGTAGATTTGCACTCTCTCAGCAACCAGCTATTGAGAGGCTATTGCCTTCTATACGTAGGGCGGGTTCATTGTTCGAGTCCTGATCATGAAAGAAGAGGGCCAGGTGCCATTGCCTCATCCCCAGCACAACAAATTCAGTTCCTTTTTTTTTGTGCAGAGCCTTAAAAAACTTGTGATGAGGGGTGGGGGTAAAAAGTGTGGCGGTGTTTCGGAGCACGAGTATAAAGTTGAACCGCAGCGCGTGCGACCAGGGGGGCCAAGGACTGTTTTTCAGAAAGGCAAGGCGGGGAGATGGGTGCATGCTCAGGAGGGAAGTGTGCTATTTTTTATTCACGCAGAAGTTTTTTTTTTAATGAGATGAGTTCTACGTCATCTGTCATTGTCAGGCCCCGCATCTCAGAGCTGCAGCACCAGGTCTTCATTCATTTCCTGATTGAAACCCCCCCCCCCACNAAGAATCTACTTAGTACTGTCCTAACCACTCGGCTTAAAGCATATTAATCTTATGTTCCGTTTTTGTGCCACAGTGTAATTTATAGCGTTAAACTGCCTTCTGTTAAAAAGCATTCATCTTAATAACCTAGCAACTTATCTTAGTGTTGAGGCATATCTTTTCATTTGGGAAAAAGCGGGTTAGAACCAAGGAATAAGTTTTATTCAAGATCCGCATTGCAAATACCACATGCACATATTGAAGCACGGAAGCGTAACCTCGCGGACTCTTGTGGTAAGATTCACATTGCTACTGTGTTTGTTCCAGGAGGAAGTGTTGTGTAGTAAAGTTAAGTAGGTAAAGGGTAAAGCTATCCCTGTAACAGGCCGTAAAGGCCCATAGATTTGTGAGACGTCGAGGCTCCCACATCTTCTATAGACTATCGGCGGTGAGGTCAGCCTTATGCGCCGGCCGGCCTTTACCCTCCAGGAAGATTCCTTGTACTCATTTCTGTTAGAGGCTGAGCCGAACACAGGGCCATAGTGCGGCTGGAAGGATTATGCCAATGGGGGAAAAAAAATCCTATGACCTCATGGGGAATCAAACCCATTTATCAACCTTATGGCTTGTAGCATCATAGTACCTAGACCAACTACGCTACCGCGTGTCCCAAAGTTAAGTAGACCACTGCAGTTTCTTCTCCCGTTGTCCATGATGCTACTTGCATGTCAGTGAATTCTAACTTCTGAAGTTGACATTCATATATGAAATTGAGACGATCTGTATCCGAAAAATTTGTATTTATAAGCAGTCATTTATTTTGAGGCAACGAAATCGTGGAAAGCATCTAAGCGTCAAAAGTAACAAAACACTACATATGAGACGGGAATAGATTTTTTTTTTTTTACTAAAAATGGTCTATCGAACATCTACACCTGGTTTGAAGTTTGATTGACATGTCAATAGTTACATCATAGCAGAAAGGGATTAAAAAGAATTTTCGACGTCTGCATAGGTAATTTTTTTTCTCGCAGGATGGAAACCAAACAAAACGTAGTTCAGGACCCTAAATGTCAAGTGTTATGCAAGAATAGGCATCAGGAATGTGAAAAGAGAACACAATTGAGAGTCAACTTATTGTTATGTAGCTTGCAAGACAATCTAACTTTACCTTTATTTTCTCACTTCCCTTCTAACTTAAATATATAATTCAGTACATGTAAAAGTATATGCACAAGAGGGGAAACACGACCGTTAACAAAGAGCCGAAATTGTCTGTCCTTCGGTCAGTCATTTCACATGTTAGTAATGTAAGATATTCTCCCTCATATAACATGTGAATAACAACCCAAGTTCTTGAAGAATTCATAAAGAACCTGACTTTGTTATCACAATTCCTTATGGGGTAGCAGCAGTCTTTTTACATGTATTATGGAAGTCAATATTGGGCCCAAATTTACTGGGTGAGTACAGTTCACTTCGTGTGTAAACATTACATGCCTGGGTCAGATAATGTATGTGTTCTTTGCAATTTTGGTAAATTGATCGATCCTGTTACTTAGAGAATACATGCATCTTAATGTAGATACTCATAAATTCAAAACATACTATATCTTCATGCTTAGAAGAAATCGTTGTTTGTAAAAAGATTATATTGTCTTCAGTATAGAAAGGAATTCTACGTACCTCAACGTTTTCATTATTTAGAAAATGAATTTTTGAAAGGAAAAAAATCACTTGAAAGTACTACATACGAGAACACGCAGTTTTATTTGAAAACAGACGTTGGAAAGTTTGCAGAATGTATACCCACCTAATTATCAAATATGTTCTTCTTTATGGATTTTACATGAAATTTTCATAAAATAGCGATGAGCATAATGCACGAAAAAAGCTTTTGAATTTCTGTTCTGTGATTGTCAAGGCAGTCCAAATGTATACTTTCAGTTAAAAAAAAACTCCGTGGCTTGAGTCCGCAAGCGAACTATACCGACCGGGCGACCGTCGCTTGTCGGCGAAGTTAGTGCCAAATTTAGCAGATAGAATACTTTAAGTTTATCGTTTCATTAATTGCGGCGAACGCAATTCGCGACCCGTCTAAGTGCCCACCTTCCCTTCCATCTGCAGCCATCCATTTCCTCACGAGCCGGGATATCTCGGTCGGTATAACTACCAGAATTCGGACTAGACCGAGGAGTCGTATTTCGATTCCTGGTAGGGATAAGAGATTTCTCTCCTCCCCATAACATTCTGACCAGTCTGTGCCCCACCCAAAATCCTACATAGCAGATGTCGTGGTCTATTCTCCCGGGGGTAAAGCGGCCGCGTGGTGAAGCTGATCACTAACATTGAATGGCAAGTCAAGAATAGTGCAGCTATACCTCCACGCCCCCCTAAATCTTCATGCCATAATACTTAATTAATTAAGCCCAGGGATAGCGTCACGTTTACCTGTAACAAAAGCTGTTCAGAGGAATTCTAAGGTAATCTTATCCCTGTGTTTAACTAATTAAGCACTACGCCACCATGATCTATGGGGGAGTGAATGTATACATTCACATTTTCTTTACCTCGGCACTAGTTGGAGGTGAGTGGTCAGCTTCACACCCTCTGGATCTGTAGCCAGGAATTCTGACCACTGGACCACAGACTAACTTCACCGAGAAGCGGCGGTCGCTCGCTCGGTATAGTTCGCTTGCAGACTACAGGCCACGGAGTTTGTTTTTGTGTTTGTCGTAAGGTGAATATAAACGTAGAAACTTTATAACTAGGACGAGTACAACCCCCCACCTGCCCCTTCCTTGTACAAACCACCCCTTCCCGGCAGGACCCCTACTCTTGTCATATGGTCCAATCGCCAAATTGTAGACCTACTGCGTGTGTCGCATGATTTGTAGCATTCTGCGCAATGCACTCCGTCAGCACCTATTTTGTAGCGTTATATAAAGATCCCTCCATGCTCGCTTTGTTAGAGCCACGAAAGGAAAACGTGTAAATGTCGTTATCAAAGAACCGAGTTTCCCCCTAAAAATGCTGTCCTAATTCGACTCGGCCATAAAACAACGATTGGTCACACACCAAGTGAAAAATATTTGCATGTTTTCGGAAACAGTACCTGGACAGAGAGAGAATGCTGTACGCTGTACGCAGCTGTTACTGTTTAAGTCTGCCTCTAAAAACTGACACGGGTTTCGGGAAGCAGCAGAAGAAAAATGACTGACGCTTGGCCAGAGAATTTACATGTAAAGGATGTAGAAGTGTTATTAACATTTGACTAAAAGCCAACAAAATATTACATAGATCTCAGTTCTCCGTGATTTATTTGCCTCGTCGTCTATATAAATCTTGAACGAAGAAAGCTATTGGAATTTCCGTTAGGCCTACCGGTCAAGCATTCGTGCCGGTTGTGTATTTTTCAACCTGAAGATTTTGAATTCTAAAGGGTACAGGTCAGGCGACATTTTCTCGAAATTGTACAGATTTCGTGTATAGTGGCTGTAAATCAAACTGAATAGACATCCAACCGCAAAATGCAACGCTTTATCCGAAATTCGTGATACAACTAATTAAGAAGGTATATTATGAAATTCTTTTTTCATCGTAGCTTATTGCAATTTATTATTATTTATGTATTATAGCGCCATGGCCGCTTTACTTCCTGGGAAAGAGCCCCCGGTACCCATTGGCTAGGAGGTTGGGTGGAACCAGAGTCGGTCTGCACGACGTGGACAAGATAAAATTCTTAACCCTACCGGGACTCGAACTTCGACCCCTAGGTCGTCCAACCAGTAGCTAGTTGCCATACCGACTACGTTATCCGGGCTCCGGAAAGTAGGTGGAGGCAAACAAAACACTGTGAGAGCCCCAACTCACACAAATATGATAATAGTTATAGGCCTGTGTAATATTTTAGTTCCTGTCAAAGTATATGCATGTCAATGAAACTATCTTTTCAAATACGTTTGCTGAAAAACCCAGAAAGGTAAAAGGTAAAGTTGTCCATGTGCTTAACTGATTAAGCACTACGCCATGAAGGTGTATGGGGGAGTAGACGTATAGAACCACGTTTTCTTAACCTCGGCAATAGTTGGTGGTGAGTGGTCAGCTTCACTACCCGGGCTTTTTACCCTCGGAGGAAGAGTCGACGGTACCTATTGGACAGGAGGCTGGATGGACCCCAGAGCCAGTCTGGACAACGTTGATTAGAGAAAATTCTTGACCCTACTGGGACTCAAACTCCGACCCCTAGGTCGTCAGACCCGTAGCTAGTTGATATACCGCTTTCAATCACTTAATAATAACTTTTGAACGTTATAGTCCGCTGTGTTGAACGAGATCTCTAGACTAGGGGATTTTTGTTACGTTGAAACTAGAATTTGGTAACTTTATGATGACGTAACGATCTCTGCCACTTTCTGACGATGTCGCGCCCTTAAGGTGGGAATACACGAGCGCGCCGCAGCTGTAATACAACATAGATCGAACGGGATTCGCGACTTATTCGCTCGTGTGTACGTGATTTTGAACACGCGCAGCGCACGCCTCAAATGCCGCGCAGTGGTCCGGTTCCTGTCGGTTTTTTGACGAACACAAAGGGATTCGTTGCCGCAGTGTGGTCGGGATCGGTTGCCATTTGTCTCGTGAAGCGCGCACGCCTCAAACATGGAGTGGTCAGAAGAAGATATTTTGGGGCTCATAGAGGTATACAAATCATTCCCTGTACTGTGGAATCCCGGAGAAAATGATTTTGCAGGCAAGCAAAGGTTCCTCGTCTTCCATGGTCGTGTGGACGGCGAAGACAGAATGGAACTGAGGTGCTCGCGGCTTGCGCGCCCCATTCAGATGGTTCGTTGCGTGCGCGTCGCTTGTTCGAGGTGCACCAAATCACTCCGCGCATCACCTGTAATGCCGCGTTACAGCCGCGGCGCGCTCGTGTATTCCCACCTTTAAATATGTTATACTTGTAAATTTCTGCAATGCAAATAATTGTGTTCCAGTTGAGTAAAAAAAAGTAATTGTATCCCTGTAACAGGCCGTGGAGGTCCACAGGGTTGTGAGACGTTGAGGTTCCCACATTTTCTAGACAATCGGTTCACAGATGGCGGCAAGGTTGTCAGCCTTACGCGCCGGCCGCCCTTTACCCCCAAGAATATTCCAAAATATTCCTGATATTCACTTCTCTTAGAGGCTGAGTCGACCCCAGTGCCATAGTGCGCCTGGAAAGATTAGGTCAATTGAAAAAAAAATCCGATGAACTCATCGGGACTTGAACCCGCGACCTTCAAACTTGTAGCATAGTGTTGAGAACATTCCGAATGCGATTTGTCGTTATTATGGCATTTAAGAAGCAAACCTGGATTGAGGACTGCAATAAGAGATGTAAATACCTAGGGCTATGTGCGCTTACTCCTTATGACCAGTGCGTCGCTAGTGTTATTTCCGTTTCCGTCCTGAAGACATTGCGATCTAAACCAAATGGAAATACGCGGGAAGCAGCGACCTCAGATGGTGCCGAATGCGTTACGCCAGACACGATACTCTTTTATTAAACGAAAGGAGCCTCGGACGCAATTCCGTCTGGTAACGTAATTAGTCTTTTTCGATAGATGATATGGGGTTGAAAGGGGAAAGTTCTGGTGAGGGTGAAGACTGGATTTTTTATGTATGAAATCCGTGGGGTGAGATCTTATAGAGGTAGGGGCGAGCTTCATTTTTTCTGTTGATCAGATCTTAAGGCGGGGGAGGGTTGAGATGGGAGACGGGCCTAGAGTGCAAATCCCTGTAGATAAAAAAAAATATATATATATCCACCCCTAACTTTGGGGTACAGAGTTAGACGAGTGACTCATACGTACTTTTTTTTCCTTGTATTTAGTCTGTGTGTTCTTTCTCGTAGCTCCCTGTCTGTGATATATTGTCTCATATGATTCGTCTGTTGCTGTGATGTCCAGCCATTCGCAGGCACAAAGCTTCTGGGTCTGCATAAACCACGAGGTCCCAATATAAAATAGATATTACTGAAAGCATGTGGTTTGGCGTGTCGGTAGCCTTCGAGACACGAACTCGGAAGGCGCTTGGTTGCAGTCGCTACCAGGACACCAGCTGACCTCAGAGACTTTTGTAGGCCTTTCCCGTTCCCTCCAGTTGTCTCCATAACATCTCTGTTAGACCTCTCGATTTCAAATCCTTTCCAATTCTTCCTCCATCTATCATCCTACTATTCAGCCCTACATAGTCTAGCTACTGTCAGCGTCGTTAAATAACCCACCAGAGAGATCACTGAAGCGACCTCCCTCTCTCATTAATTTCTTGGTCTCTTGTGACAGAAGAAACATATTTTTCTCTTAGTAATATCATCTGGTCTAGAAACCCGAAATTAACTGCCGTGAGGATTCGTTGCGTTGACCACGCGACACCCTCTAACCGCTAAAGTTGGCACTAACTTCGCGGACACGCGGCGGCCGCTCGGTCGGTATAGTTCGCTTGCGGACTACATGCCACGGTGTTTTTTTTTTTCGTAGGAATATCATTACGGCCGAGGTGTTACAACGGCGGTGGTTCACCTCGGCCCGAAGATCATGCTATCGGGGATTACCTGAAGACCAGATTTCTAAATGTTCCACCTGTACACGAACACAGTAACTAGTCGAACTTTTAAAGCGAAAGCGGAGCCAGCTCTATTCAAATCAGAATTACAGAGAATTTCGTAATTGAAAAGTATGCATAAGATATGTAAACGTATATAAGGTATGCAGTCTACACAACAATATTCTGAATTTAAAAACAAAGAAGACACTACTGTGTCAACATTTGTTTTTATTTGTGTTTTTACTGGCGCAACATGTTTCGACCCTTACACTGGGCCATCATCAGGCGTACAGTGCTCCAGTATCAGCTGTTGAATTGCAATTAATTATCATCTAGTTCTTCAAATAAGAATCCTTATTGTGTCTTGAAATTATTTAAATGCATAAATTCAAATATTAACTCTTGGTCAAAATATAAAACTGAAAATCCTTAGATATTGAAATTTAATTTAAAATTAAAGCTATAAAGATTCAAATTAGAAATTAAAGATTAAAGCATGAAAGTTAAAATTATGTTTTTATGGTATGCAGTTTCGGTTAAACTGGATGAGGTTTGTCTCGGGTTTCTTGGGTCCTGCTAGTCCATGACCGCTTACTCTCAAATAATTTATCAGTTTTCCTACCATTCGACACTATGTATTCTGAGCTAAGCAGAGCGTCGGAAAATAAACTCACAGCAAGATATTTCTATATCAAACGTCATATCATAGCTGAAGGTTTTCCTGAGCCCGTCTCTGCCATTACAGTGAAGATGTCCCTAAAATTAGGCAATACTCCATGAAGGTATGGTGGAGTGGAGGTATAGCTCGACGGGTTCCTCGGTATAAATGGAAGCCAGTGGCCAGCTATGCGTCCCGGCCGTTTTATCTGTGGGGAGAGATTCCCAGGTACTACTCGTATTGGGTAGAGGGCCCTGTAGTCGTTCTGATCGCTATGATTTCTTTTGCGAACGCGTATGCAAGGGAAGAATCGACTCTTCTCCCGTCAAGTCGGGCCGAATCGTGCGTAGAAATCGCTTCGTGACTGCGATGTCTGGAGAATTCGCTGCTGCTCATGTACAGGGAGAAGAATTCCTTACATATTTACTCTCACCATAGCACAGTTGGTATAAAGACGGTCAACGAAATGGAAGGCCAGGATTCAATTCCCGGCAGAGGCAAGCAATTTTTCTCCATTCCAGAATGTCCACACCGGCTCTGGGGCTCACCCAATAGGCAACGGGGGCTGTAATTAATTTCGCTAGTGAGGGGTGAATTCCAACTGGGTTCACTCGGCACGGCGGCCACTGATTGGCCTATTGCACCTGCCCCGGGTGATTATGAAGATGAAGAATTTGATGGAATAAAGACTGGAAGGGTAAACCGAAGTACTCGGGGAAATCCCACCCCAGACCCACTTTGTGCACCACAAATCCAATTTGACCAGACCTGGGATCGAACCAGGGCCGCCGCGGTGGGAAGCGAGCGACTAACCGCTTGAGCTATGGCGCGGCCTAGCGGGAGCTGTAAGTAAGGCAGCAGCAGCAGCAGCATGATGCTGACCACTCACTTCCATCTAGCGCCGAGGTTAAGAAAGGTAGAGCTATAACTCTACTGTCCCATACGTCTTCATGGTTTGGTTCTTAATTAATTAACTTTACCGTCACAGTCACAAACGAACGCAGTATCACCCAGGCAGTTCCCTTCGAAAAGTTCAATTTTTTAAACAATTTCCACAGTTCTTATTGGTATTTCCACAGCATAATATTGTCTTCATTCTTTATAGCATAATCTGGTATGCTTCCGATGCATTCATTTTCTGTTTCAGTTTGTATAATTGGATATTTTTCCTTTGTTTATCATTTTTGTTCGTTCCAGAACGTAACCCCAATTACTCGTATATCTGAAATAGCTATTCGCATTATAAAATTTTGCTGTACCAACTCTGCTCAGGAAGGTAACACTAGTAGGAGCGGGGAGTTCCTGTATTTCGACTATCGATTTTATTTATCAATTTTCATAAGAAAACAATGAAAATTAAAAGAAAACAAGACGTAAGATAAGTGAGCATTTGCCACTCTTAGGCCTCGTCTTCCTCAGTCTCCATGTCCTCTCTACCAGCCACGGATGTTCTTGTACTTTCCATTACACTCCTGCTTAATTACGCGAGATATACATTTTTTTTTTTTGTAGAGCAGAAAAAAAAAGTCGTGGGTCTCGCGCACAAGCCAAGACCCCCAAGGGGGAAGTAAAAAAGGGGAAAGGGAAGATAAAAAACATTGGCTTGAAGAACGAGGGAGTCCCTAAATTAATTTGCCTGCGCTAAACAATGCAAGGGCGTCCGTTCCACGCATTCGCTAATGGAAGTCGTTTGAAAAAATTGCCTCTTTTTTTCTTATCTCATTTTATTATTCATGTGGTTATTTTTCATTCCTTATTTTTTCCTTTCCACCCTTTTCCTACTATCACCCCTCGCACAACTTTTTTGTGCTGAGCTTCTCGTATCTGAAACGTGTAGAACTTTTTTTTATAAGAAGTTACTTTTTCTTTTTGCGGGGATCATACTCATCACCGTTCTTCCAGCTCACAAAAAAAAATATTTTGAAAAGAAGTTTTAAAACTGCAGGGTACTAGATTAGATTACATTCTAGTCCACAGTAACGACGAGGCACATTTTCATTACTTTAATCATCTTTGGATTCTAATGAAACTAATTAAGAACTGCTTTGCACAGCTGTAGGGATTAATCAGAGTAGCACGGTGCATTCTTCACTGTCCCTGTCTCAGAGATTGTAGCGGTTAAATGGATACTACTCCTAATTACTGATAAGGAAATCACAGGTTTGAATCTTGATACCTGACTGAAGACAGCAAAAGCGACACTCCCACGTTAGTTGGAAACATTGACACTAAGAAGGGACGTCGTGAGGCAGGAAGCCCAGGAGATGATGTTCGTCAGATCCCATGTAGGCACAGCAAAAATAGACCACCTACACTATGAAGCATTTGGGGGGCAAATGGAGAGACCCCAATGCCCCAAAAATTGCCGATTACAATGGAAAAACTGTCTGGAGGAGATGGAATATAACACGACATGCAAAGAAGGGATTTAACACAGCGAACGGGACTGCTTACTTCTCGCCAAGTTCTTACTTGGTGTAGTTTTGGACCTTGAAATTGGAGACAGTATATTTCTCCGAAGATTCGGCGAGCTTCTGCCAGATTACACGGTGTCAAATTGCAGAATATAGTACGTGTGAATGAAGGAAATGTATGTATCGCCAGCAAATTAATCCTTCCAGCCGCACTATGGCCCTGGGGTCGAATCAGCCTCTAACAGAAATAAGTACCAGGAATCTTCCTGGGGGTAAAGGGCGGCCGGCGCATAAGGCTGACAAGCTTACCGCCATCTGTGAGCTGATTGTCTAAAGAAAATCTGGGAGCCTCGACGTCTCACAACCGTATGGGCCTTCACGGCCTATTACAGGGACAGCTTCACCTTTTTTTTTTTTTTTTTTTTTTTTCGCAGAGAAAAGCAAATTTGGGAAGATCACGTTTGTAAAATTCCTAAGCCTTCTCTGGAGTAGGCCTTTCAATTTATTTCAGTAATAATGTGTTATTTCGGTAGACAAATTTCCTGTTGCCCTTAGAAACTTAGCCAATTTGTTGTTCATCTGTTTGCTGAAGCATGAAGGCGTGCATAAAGATACTTTCAGTCATAGAAAGGTCACTGCATGAAGCTCCTGATTGGTAGATAACGGAGTCCAGATCGGATGGCTATATAGGTCGCACCTGACATCGGATTCCGAGATGTCTCGCTTTACGAATATTCCCGCATCGAATCCCGAACACGACAATAATGACTAACTCCAGAGCTAATTCGTGGTATTAACTCAGTAACCTGATCTGTACGCTTGAAGAAAGACGCGAGTTGGACCTATGTAGAGAACAATTTGGAAAAATGCTGAGGTACTTACATGAAGCAGAGAAATATTACGTAATGCATCATATTGTGTTATTCCATAAAGAACAATAAAAAACACAGTCACGACGAAGGCGTTAGAATCCGCATTTCTTCTTGTTAATTATGCTGAAACCTAATTATTCATGGGTGGCAGAGACAACATACAAACGGACGTCCGTACACATTTGTCTAGATGTAACGTTCTGGACCACCATTCGGGATCATCTGGGTTCGAATCTCTGCTGTATCATCGATTATTATGACTGATGTTTACGTGGTTTTCTTCAGTGTTTCGAAGGGAATTCCGGGATAGTACTTCGTATAGGCCATAATCACTTCCTTTCAAATCCTTTCCGATTCATCAGCTATCCTACCATCCAACCCTATACAAACAAAACAAACTCCGTGGCCTGTACTCCGCAAACGAACTATACCGACCGAGCGACCACCACTTTTCGGCGAAGTTAGTGCCAACTTTAGACGCTAGAGGGTGTCGCGTGGTCAGCGCAAGGAATCCGCAAGGCCGTTAATTTCGGTTTTATACACCGGAGTCTCCTATCCTCACGCGACTGAGTAGACCCCGTTCCAGACCCACTACTTCTCAGAAAATCTGATAGCGCCGGGAATCGAACCCGGACCTCTGGATCTGTAGGCAGGAACTCTGACCAATAGACCACAGAGGCGGTCATCTAATCCTATATGCTCTCGAAATAGTCGATAAATAACCCACAAAGGAACGACTGAGAAGTGATGCAGTGAAGACGCGCATGTCTCGTGGTTTGGAATTTGGGTTGGCAGAAATCATTGCCGTTTGACCGAGATGGAGTTTTACAAACATTTCTCACGTCTGTTCGTCTGCTTCAAGTGCAGAATCAGTTTCTTCTACTTGCCTGAAAGCCCCACTGTCTATCTCACGGTACACCCTCTTCCCAAATATACCCCAAGTTCACAAATTCCAAATTCTAATTGAAGTTTAAGTTTATTCTTCTTCTTGGCGGTTTGTTTAACGACATTGTCAATAACTGACTACTTGTCCCAGAATGATTGGATGACACTGAATAATGAATTTGAAATAATGCAGAAGAGGTCGTGGCCTATTTAATGCATATTCTGTCATTGTCTTTGACTGAGGAAAATAATAAATATCAGTCTTAGCAGTCGGGATCCCGGCTGAAATTCGAGGTGGACACCTACCGAATTAAACCAGGGACGTGTTTAGTTAACTCGTAAGTGCCATGTTTTCAGCTGAGGCCTGGGTGCACTGAGAGGCAAGCATCTCATTTACGCCGTGTTTTCTAATATCCGAAGAACCTTCCTTGTTCCACCCACTGAATGCTCTGAATTACATAAATTAACAGTTACAAATGCTTTCAGTTTTGTAAGATTTGAGTTTTCTCGGCGGTGACTGTGAAGAATGCCGTCTTCTGAGATGTGGCGCCGTGTAGATCTTGTGTAAACTGACGGTGCGGAGCCACCTATCACCTGCTAACTCTGGTTTCTCGCTCGCGGATTCTTCTATCCTGAAGTTGGAGGCGATACGTTCCTCCGAAACGTCGATTCACACAAGATCTACATGGCGCCACAGCCCAGAAGACGGCATTCTCCGCTTTCAGTTTTGATTAGGTTTTTCCCTTTGTTAAGCATCAGTTTCTGTATATGAATATAGTAGTTACGTATGAAGAAGGATTGGCCTATGTAAGCGTTTGAGTGGTTACAAAATGGGTGAAATTTTAGTCGGTAATATAAATCAGTGGCCGGTCACGGTAGCCGAGCGGTCTAAGACATGTAGTGTTTTCGTTCGCTTGGAAACCGGGATCGTGGGTTGGAATCCCACTCAGGGCATGGATGTTTAGTTTGTGTGTGTGCGTTTTTCTGTGTTTGTGTACAGGTAGAGGCCTTGCGACGAGCTGATCACCCGCCCAAGGAGTCCTACCGAATGTGTAAGATCTAGAAAAAGCGAAGTGAACACAGAAGTTCATGGAGGTAGGCCTAGGCCCACTGGGGCTGTAGTGCCAAGGAACAAACAGAGGTAGTTTCTGCACTTAACACCCGATTCGAATATCTGATGGATTAACAACTGTCAGAGATTTCTTGTAGCTCTTCGCAACTTTTCCAAGCGAGGGATCGGATGATACCTTGAAATGTATTTCGAACACGTGATATAATATGGAAATTACGTGAAGGCTGAAGTATATATACTTTGAAGAACAAACTTCCTGCCACGCTCGAATCGTGCTACCTCTATCATGAACACCAAATGTTTAATTCTATTTAAGTAAATAATCGCTACTTATTCTAAGATTCACAAGTAATTCATGAATTTGCTTCGTCGGCAGAGTGCAGAGTTTTTGATTATCGAAGCACAGAGTAAACATTGTGCTTGAAAGGGTTATTCAAAACTTCACCGCGAAGTACACATCTGAATTACATTTACTGGACACACATGATTACGAGACACTTGTCTGAGTTACAGGTGCCTCTCTAACCCGTATCTCGCCGTCCGTTTTCTTTCGATGCCAAGCAAATGCTTTCTTCCGACCTCAATCTTACCAGCAAATGTTCTATTTTTATTTGAAGCAATTTCACTTTAGATGTCGTTGCTATAGGAACCCCTATCCTTGAGTGAGTAAGGGAGGAAAAAAACGCGAGGGTGAAAAAACGTAGGGGTGCGACTCGAATAAAAACCAGATCGATATTAACTCTTTTTTTCTACTGAGTCGCGTGCTTTTACCCAAGATCTCTATGTAAAAGCGAAAGCTGACCTCGGCGCGATGGTAACTGAAGACGCATTAATATACGGCCCCCTGATCTCCGCTGATGTAAAGTAATTTTGGAATTATTATTTTATTATGGAGCCGGGATATCTCAGTCGGTATAGCGACGGGCTAGGAGATGGACAGTCGGAATTCAGTTCCCGAAAGGAGGAAGCAATTTTTCTCTACTCCTCAGCGTACAGACTCGGATCAGTCCAGCCTCCTACCCAGTGTGTACAGGGGGTGAAGTGGCCAGGCCGTGAAGCTGACCGCTCACCTCCATCTAGTGCCAAGGTCAAGAATAGAGGAGCCATATATCCACTGCCCCATATGTCATCAGAGCATAGTGCTTAATTAAGTACAGGAACCGCTTTACGTTTTACCAGGCACAGTTTTCAAACTAGTGCTTGTGAAGAGTGCTGCTTTTATGTTTTTGGACACTATCTGTCTTGCCTTTATCTGAGAACCTATTTTCAAAACACAGCGTTTCGGAGACTGGATTCTGTCTTCGTCTTCAGCTAAATCCTACTCAGTTGGGCTCAATCGATAGAGATAGAGCCCCCGGTACCCATTAAATAGGAGGCTGGGTGGGCGTCAAAACTTTGGCATTATGGAGAAGAGAAGAGTCTCTTACTCCTACCGGAAATCGAACCTCGACTCGCCAGTTGTCGGGCTAGCTCTATCGATCGGGCCCAGCTGAGGTGAGTAGGTTTTACCTGAAAACGGAGACAGAATCCAGACTCCGAAACATTCTGTTTTGAAAAATAAACAGGACGGTTTTTAGATAATGACAAGACGATGGGTAATATTCGTACAAATGTACCATCGTCACAAACTTTTGGATCTTTATTTACTACTATCTGGTATGTAACTCCTTGTAGTCCAGTAGAAGGTTATCAATATTTCGGAGAAACGTGCTACCTCCTTCTTCAAAGTCTGTTTGCCGCATGGCTCCTACCGGTTACTTGTTTGGCGTGATCTTTAAGCCTACAAACCGGATGTAGTACGTCCACCGTAAACGCCGCTGGACTTGTACTGGACTACGTCTCGTTACATCCCAGAAGAAGCACAGTAGACCACTGTAGGTCGCGGTGCAAGGGCCGAGAAGGTCTACCCCTCATACATTCATTCTTACATCCAAGAAGAGAGCATTCTTGTTCTCTACGCGGTTCGCGAATTATTCAGTGTCACTTCTTGATTTGCAATAGTAGGTCTATGTAGTGTCAGATGAACGGATGGCTGTGAACAATGAACTGAAACCCCTTAAGACAAGGCGTATAGTTCTTCACTGGAAACCGTCAGACTCTCATCATGAGAAAAGCAGGAAATAAACACGAACTTGAAGAGATGTCATGAAGAGAGAACGTTAAACCCCGATCTGTTCAAAATTTACAACATTTTAGATATCAGATCATAGCAATAAGTAATACGAAATAATGGAATATTGCTTTAAGGATTCATGCTTTAAGGATTCATGTTTCCTACAAAGGGGGAATTTCTCTTCTTTCAGGTAGTAGGATGTGTTCTTTTTTTCAAGTTTGCGGAAGCAAGCTGGTCGCCTGGAGGGTGGCGGCTTGTGTTGATCCGTGCTAAAGTGCACCAAATCCATTCCTTTCATGTTTACTTATTCATGGTTTGGCCGCGCCATAGCTCAACCGGTTAGTCGCTGGCTTCTCTGGTCAAGTGGGATTTGTGGTGGACAAAGTGAGGCTGGGGCAGGTTTTCTCCGAGTACTTCGGTCTCCCCTCCCAATCTTCATTCCACCAATTGGTCCACAATCACCCTCACCTATCATCTGGGGCTGGTACAATAGGCCAGAAGTGGCCACAGTACAAGGGACTTAGTCCCACCCCACTAGCAATAAAAAAATTAATAAATAATATTTATGGTTTAATTAAAGAAGCTGTCGGTATTTATTTCTAGGTAATTAGTGAATCTCTCAGTATCTAAAATTGTGTGACGTCAAATAATATGATATAATAAATGATGAATCGGAAAGGATGTGAAAGGAAGCGGTTGCGAGTTAATTTGAGGTGCTTGCATTCCCCTGACCGGAGTGAGGAAACCATGCGAAGAGCCCCGTTCAGTATACGCGATGTCATGGGCAAGATTCGAATGGGGCGACACCGCTCGGTCGGTTTTGCAGCTCTGCTGACAGCAGCGTTATGCCTTAGTTTGTACCAAGCGACGAACAATTTTGCAATTGAAACCGTTCGATTCTCCTTAAAAAAATGTACAGTCTGTACACCAAGTTCCTTCTAAGGTAGATCCTGATAAAATGTGTACCTCACTAGCTTATACACGTTAGTTAAAACACTGCTAGTAATTCTCTATGGAAGAATGGCATAAACACGAACTTCGAAGAAGTTTTTTGGGGTCTTCCAGCATTTCTTCCTCCTAAATGAAAAATAGAAAATAGCAACAAAGTAAAACGAAATAAATGGGTGGCTTTAGTCCGCAAGCGAACTATACCGACCGAGCGACAGCCGCTTGTCGGCGATGTTAGTGCCAACTTTAGCGGATAGGTGTCGCGTGGTTAGCGCAAGGAATCCCCACGGCCGTTAATTGTAATTATTCAATTAATGCAAAAAGAGAGGCTATGAAAATATTTTGAGGTAGGAAAGCCACATTATGATCCTAATTTTATAAAACGTTAATCATAAGGCGCGAAGGTGATGCGTACTATTTTCACGACGATACTTTTCAGGACATTTACAACCAGAAAAGTACTTGTTGCAATAACTCTGACCGCCTCTGTATGCTTTGAGATTAAGATAAGCATCCAGCATCGAAATTTTGAATCCTGAATAGCAAAGGAAGTGGAAGAATATGCTAGAGCCAGCCTCAGTTGGACCGTGATGCACAGCCGAAGATACAGGATAGTTCTGGTCCCGATGTCACGGTTTGATCGAGTTTATAATCACAATGAGCTTACAGAAAACTGAATTCAGAATAGTTTATCTTCTCGTTTGCTGTGCAAAACGTATTGAAGTAAATAAAACTATAGTTTGGCTTCAGATTATGTGCGATTTCGAAGTCCAGTTCAGAATTTCTTCTAAATGCTCGTAATATCTAAATATTCAGTCCGCACCTCACAGGAAACATTACTTCTCCGCTACAGAGACCAACCGGTTAATGCTGTTTAGGGACACAATTGATGTTCATTTAAATCCATATGGAACACACAAATACACTGTGTGGGCAGAATGCAGAGTTTTAGTATGTGAAAGCAGGTGGTACATATAGTAACCACTGGGCTTTAAAAGCCTAAGGAAGGGATTCACATACATCTGGGAGTCTGAGAATACGCTACTGAGGGCAACGTTTAGTCCTAAGTGTGAGGAAGTTACAGAAGAATGACAAATTTATATATTTAGGAGCTTCATAATTTGTGCACTTCACGAAGCATTATTACGTTGATCAAAACAAAGAAAAGGAGTTGTGAGTAGACATGTATGCCTGCGGGAGCCTGAAGGAAAGAACTATTTGGGAGACTTCAGGGTACAAGGTAGGATAGTATTAAAATGGATCTTAGAGAAATATGGTGTGTAATGGTTTCATCTGGCTGTGTATAGGTATCAATATTGTGCTCTTGTGAACGCGGTAATGAATCTTTGGGTTTCGTGAAATGCGGTGAATTTCATGACCAGCCGCGTGAGTTTAGTGGGTTTGAACCCGGTTAACTTCTCTTCACCCGCGTTGAAGTCTGCATAGCTACTACTCACATCCTCTGCTTTCATTCCAGACATTCGTAATGTAATTGGGAATAAAGCCAGTTCCAGTAACTGTACGTGTGATGGGGATGTTAGGGACATATCTCTTTCATGAGTTGGTGATCCCGTTATGTGTGATGGATTTCTTTGGCAAAGTGCGTCGCCGGCTGCCCTACAGTCCGATAGTTACCTTGGCCGTCCTTTGATCGGCACAACCCAAGCACACGTGCCCTTCAATTCGGAACCAGATGAAAGAAAAGGGTGAGATGTGAAGGGTTTCACAAGAAGAGAGGAAGATGTAGAAGGGGAAGACTATACGCAGGTTTCAAATAATAAAAAAAAACTGGGGAAAAGATGGAAAAAATACAGAAAAACCCGTTAGAAGAGCAGAAGGCGGATGGGACAGATTGCGAACGGTATATACAAACGTGTGCAAAGTCTTTCCTCCCGTGCGTTCTATTTTCTTTCTTCTTTTAAGGAAGAAAAATGAACAGAATACCGTAACACCCAGTAAATGTATGGTAGGTGAGGTAGGCTCCAAAGGAGTTTCAGTCCACAAGCTCTGAAATTCAACTGGATCCCACGTGAATAATGCCACCTCCTTCATCTTATCAACAACTGTGTAAGTAACATTTCTAAAGTAGTTGGAATCTAGGCCGAAAGTCAAGGATGATGTATGGATATGTGAGTGCGACACGAGAATTACTTGTCAGTTGAAGCTCCGTTCGTAATAACATTCAGTTCATAAAAGTAAAAAGTAAAGCTGTTACTGTACCAGGCCGTGGAGGCCCATAGGATTGTGAGATGTTGAGGTTCCCACATTTTCTAGACAGTCGGCTCACAGATGACGGTAAGGTTGTCAGCCTTACGCGCCGGCCGCCCTATAACCCAGGAATATTCCTGGTACTCATTTCTGTTAGAGGCTGAGTCGACCCCAGGGCCACAGTGCGGCTGGAAGGATTAGGTAAATTGAAGAAATCCATCTCATCGGGATTCGATCGCGCGATCTTCCCGCTTGTAGCATAGTTCCACAACCAACTACGCTACATCACAAAGAACTAAGTGTAACTCATGGAGCTGAGTCGTGCTTGAAAATCCAGCAGTCACTCAATCATTCAAGGATTTCCCACTTTCTGGAATCTGTAGGTTCATTACCGTGTTCAGAGCATCCTCCACTGTTCCCTATCCTGAGCCAGATCAATCAAATCAATTACACCCAATCCTCTTTCTCTAAAATCCATTTAAATTCATCTTCCCATCTACGTCTGTATCTTCCTAGCGGTCTCTTTCCTTCTAGCTTTCCCAACAAAATTCTATACGCATTCCCTTTCTCCCCCATTTGTGCTATATACCATGCCCACCTCATCCTCCTTGACTTGATCATTCTAATTATACCTGGAGAAGTACAAGTTATGAAGCTCCTCATTATGCAGTTTTTCCCAACCTCCTGTCACTTCATCTCTCTTTGGTTCAAATATTCTCCTTAGCGCCCTGTTCTCAAACACCCTCAGTCTATGTTCCTCCCTTAAAGTCAGAGGCCACGTTTCACAACCATACAAAACTACTAGAAAAATTATGGAATCGACATATTTCGACCTTACACTGTGTAAAGATAAAAGGTAAAGTTGCCCCTGTTCTTAACTAATTAAGCACTACAGCAAGAAGGTGTATGGGAGAGTGGATGTATAGATCCACTTTTCTAGACCCCCGCCGCTTTACTCCCGGGTACCCATTGAATAGGAGGTTGGTGGATCCCTAGATGACGTGGAGAAGTGAAAATTCTTGGCCCTCAGGACTCGAACTCCGATCCCTCGGTCGTCCAGCCGTAGCCAGTCGCTATACCGACTGAGCTATCCCGGCTCTCCTGCGGCATAATCACAGAAGAAAAATATAACAGACGCCAAGTTTTCCTTCCTCGTCTTCTCTCTGTATTGACCTTCGTGTCGCCGTTTCCGTTAGAGATCGATACACCGAGCGAGCCTTCAGCGCTAGGATAGCTCATGATGGACACTCTACAGCCACATATCCTAACCTACAGTAATGACACCGAACGGGTTTGTTTGCGGGTGACTCTGGGTTCGAATCTCGGTCGCGACATCACCTTTCCTGACTAAGGTATTTCGTGGTTTTCTCAGTATCTCCAAGAACAAGTTTCGGATATTGTATCACGGTCGTTTCCTTCTATGTCATTTCTACTAACTCCATCTGTCATCCTAGCGACCGACTCTATGTAGTCTTTATGTTTAATTCGTTCCTAAATAACCCATGAAACGATATCCACGGTTTCTCACAACGGTCGGACAGTCGTATTTTCCCAGATAGCATCTGTGTATGGAGTTCGTGTTATGAATTTCAATGTCAGTGCACTCCCTTGCAATTTTTTGTGAACAACAAAACTACTGCATTGTTACATTCCCTAGTCTCTCACAACCTAACAACCTAGCTCCACTCATTATCGCGCTGATGGATAGAACTGGCTTAATATGTAGAAATCGTTATCAGATCCGGCACTCTATTTATCATCTACGTACCCTACATCAGTCTTCTGCAGTTGCTGTGCGCTTCTAGCAATTAAATAGGTTCATTTTGTACCTTGGTCTTCACTGCCTTGGCTAAAATATAATACAGCAAAATACGGTACAATATTTCATTAATCTAAGCAATAAAAATAGTGTGAGCAGAGACAGTTACATGATACAATACCAGGAAATTGTTACCAAACACAAAAACATATAAAGATATTGGTCCTTTGCTTTTTAAGAATATGCGTCATGATGCTCGCACAGGCGGACAATACTCGTATTTCAGTATGGCTTCATCCAACATAACTTAATTTGAATTCGGTGGTGGTTTTGGTGTTAGTCTTGCGCGTTAGAGCACATTTCATAAGCACCACGTAAGTTAATTTTAATTCATATATAAAAACTCCGTCGACTTTAGTCCGCAAGCGAACTATACCGACCGAGCGACCGCAGCTTATCAGCGAAGTTAATGCCAACTTTAGAGGATAGAGGGTGTCGCGTGGTCAGCGCAGCCGTTAATTTCGGTTTGCTAGACCGGATTAATTCATATATATATCACATAGAATATGTTTTCACGTTCGAATTGTAACACTTCGATGTACCATTTCGACATCCTTGAAATTAACAAAAAATTATTAATAGAGGTATAGAATTTAGATTTTCTTTTATTTGGACCTATTTCAGCGAAATTTTACATTTTTTAATTCACGTAAAAGGGTTTAGAGTGAAGCAATTTCTTTGCCATATTTAATTATATTGCAAAAAGAGTAAATGTACATCAGACTGCGTCTGCAACATATTCTAGACTGTATCTTCATCGGATAGTGAGGTACGTTATTACCTCAATATAAATTTACTAGATTCTTCTATTTTCAGCACACGATGACAGCCAACATCAATATCCCTAAGATCCACTGGAACACACAGAACTATTCTTACAGTGGCGTGTTCATGGTATGACGGATTCCCAGAGATGTTATAGACAAAGTCTACAGTTGCATTTAAAACCATCTGTGGTTCAAAGGTTCTTTTCACGCCAGTTCCCCTGCTCTACATATTAAAAAGCATCATGACGCATAATCTTACATTTGAACTCTGAATATCACAAAAATATGCAACATGAAATATATCCATCACAAAACCTAAAACCACAGACATGCCAACATTCAAAGTTATTGAATACATCTCAGTATTTCTGCATATTAAAATATGTATATATATATATTTCTCTCTTGAAATATAAACCATTATAATATTAATGTAAGAAGATCCCTGAACTGAAAAAAAAAGTGACTAAAACGACAAAAGTAAAGGAAAAGTTAGGCAGTTATTTTGTATATGAGAAACTGGGCATAATATTACGTGAGATCTTTGGGAATTTTTTCGCAACTGTCAGTTTCTTAAAAATGGAACCACTACAAATAACAATCAGTCCTGATTGACTGGAACATCACCGGTACTTGAGGTAGAGCATATAGGTCTGTTTCTTTTTTTTTCTTTTTTTTTTAAATATATCTTAGGTAAAAGTTCCTACTATATGACACATATCCAGTTACTTGTAGTAGGAATCTGATATTGTGACAGTTTGCGGAGACTCACTGTAGGTTTTCCTTTGTTATAACAAATATCAACATACAAAACACGAACATGTCACAAAAGTTATGCTGACCCCCTTGTTGAATTACTGCATTCATGAGGGAAGAAAAGCAAAAGTGAATTTTATTTTATTCTTTTTTTTTGTGATGATTTTGTTTGAAGATATCGTTGCGTGTGTTCCTTCAGCTTGAGAGTTCAGGCGCTCTTGCGCGTGTAAATGCAAGAGCTACAGTAATCTAGCTTGAAAATGTTTATTTGGAGGGGGGGAGGGCTCGCTTAATGCTCCAGTATTTTCTGTAGATACATATTAAATATATCATTTACTCTTCGGACATTAATAATGTACGTAAGTAGCTTTAGGAGCCAAAATGATTCTTACGGCTCTGTAAAAAAAAATAAGGAGCCACAATGCCTGGAAGCTATTCTCTCACTGAGGAGAATATTTTGACCTGAAGTAGGATGGAACGGCAGGCTCGTGAAACCCGCATAATGAGTAGCTTCATAATTTGAACTCTTTCGCCAAATAGTAGGATGGTCAGGGCATGTGGCACGCATGGGAGGGAAAAGAAATGCGTATAATGTTTTGATAGGGATACCTTAAGTAGACCTCTTGAAAACCTAGGTGTAGAGGGTGCAAAATGGATTTGATTGGTTCAGGAAAAAGTTCGATGGAGGGCTCTTGTGAACACCGTAAGCAAACTTCTGGTTCCAGGAACTGCTGCAAATGTTCCGAATAGCTGAGTAACTATCAGTTTCTCTCCACGGAGTTAGTTGGAACCGGGATAGTGTAGCCGGTATAGCGACTGACTACGGGCTGGACGACCAAGGGGTTTGAGTTCGAATCCCAGTAGGGTCAAGCATGTTCTCTTCTCCATGTTGTCCAGACCGGCTCTGGGGCCCACTCAGCCTCCTATCTAATGAGTACCAGGAGTTCTCTCCTCGAGGGGTAAAGCTACCGAGGTGTGAAGCTGACCACTCACCTCCAGCTAGTTCCGAGTTCAAGAAAATAGGGATCTGTACATCCACCCCCCTATACGCTTCATGACGTAGTACCTAATTAGTTGAGAGCAGGGAAATGTTTACCATTTTAAGGTCGCGGGTTCAAATACCGATGAGGTCATTGGATTATTTTCAATTGATCTAATCCTTCCGGCCGCACTATGACCCTGGGGTTCACTCAGCCTCTAACAGAAATGAGTACCAGGAATTAAATAATTTTTCTGGGGAGTAAAGCGCGGCCGGCGCGTAAGGCTGACAACCTTACCGCCATCTTTGAGCCGATTGTCTAGATAATGTGGGACCCTCAACGTCTCACAACCATATGGGCCTTCACAGCCTGGTACAGGGATAGCTTTACTTTTACTTTTTACCTTACCATAGCTATTTTTTGCTGAAGACCGTCACAACACAACAATCAGTAATATGTGTAAGTAGCTCTAGGAGATTCTTTATTACATGATTCGGCCTTCAAGAGGCCATCATCAGACAAATACATCAAACTTTTTGTTATTGAATTGCATGTCAAATATAAAATACAGTACTAAACTTCCAAGTGTATACAGTGGTATAAAATGATATGAGTGAATATAAAATGTAAATTACAACAAAAGTTTAAGTCTTAAAATAACCAGTTACATAGTCAAAAATTCAGTTAAAAGTTGTATATGTGATGGTATTTGGACGTTGGCAGTTGTAATCGTTTATACGGATATGTTATATACACAGTGGCTGATGTTGTGTTCGGAGGTCCGTTGTTATGTTGTATGTAATTATGTAATGTTGATACAATTTGACGGCGAATCTGTTATGTAAATGTCCGATCGGATGGAAAGATGGATTACAACTGACTATGTAACTGGTTATTTTAAGACTTAAACTTTTGTTGTAATTTACATTTTATATTCATTCATATCATTTTATACCACTGTATACACTTGGAAGTTTAGTACTGTATTTTATATTTGACGTGCAATTCAATAACAAAGAAGTTTAATGTATTTGCCTGATAACGGCCTCTTGAAGGCCGAAACATGTAGCAAAGTATCTCCTAGAGCTACTTACACATACTACTGATTGTTGTGTTGTGACGGTTTTCAGTAAGAAATAATATATGATACACAACAGGACGCATTCACTGAAAATTACAATAGTTAGTTAACTGTAAGGCCGCGCCATAGCTCAAGCGGCTAGTCGCTGGCTTCCAATCGCGGCGGCCCGGGTTCAATTCCGGGTCTGGTCAAGTGGAATTTGTGGTGGAGAAAGTGGCGCTGGGGCAGGCTTTCTCCGAGTACTTCAGTTCCCCTGTCAATCTTCATTCCACCAATTGCTCCACAATCACCCTCACCTATCATCTGGGGCTGATACAACAGGACAGAAGTGGCCGCAGTACAAGGGACTTAGTCCCACCCCACTAACAATAAAAAAAAAGTTAACTCTAATAAACGATTAACGCGAAATCGATCATTGTATTATAGAGAATGTAAAATCCTTGTTTTGGTTTCCCCCAAAGTCAGACGTAACAGATGTCAATGAATATCCATAGTAGAATTCAGTACTGTGTTCATTTCCGTGGCAAAGAAAAGTTTCGTTCTGTGAATTATTTACTCAGCTCATTGGAAAAAGTCGGACACGTCTTATTATGTAGAAACGGATTTAAGGTTTCGAATTATATTAGAGTCAATTTATCTGTCTCATCGGATTTTTTTAAATGAAGAAATGTTCCAGTTCAGGACCGTGTATGTTCAGCTCCATGTACTATATGCCTCGGATGGTGGAGGCGATAAGACAACGAAACTCAGCCCTGCATTAGGAATTACAGAACAGAATAGCATGAAACTCATGCACATCTTGACCTCATCCCAGTCGCACCAGTTTGCGTGAGAAACAGTGACAGGTTCGAACTACTGTATTTGTAATTTGATATCACTGCCAGGCCTCTGAAAGAATAAGAGAAGGGGCTTTATGTATAACTAAGAATATTTTCGAAGGGGGTGCAAGGGAAACGAAGGTGGAGGGTGGTAGTGGCGTCACTCTGGAGGATGAATACTTTGTTGGTGGTTGATCAAAGAGGTTTACTCAGGAAAAGAAGGTACCTTTACATTTTTGAAAAGGCACTTGAACGATTTCCTCATTCCATTGCACAGAAGACGCGAGTTCAACGAACCTTCCATCCTTCCTTCTGAAGTCTGCAGGCATTAGCTAACCATTAGAAAGAAGGCTTACAATTTCCGAATTTAGCAGGTTGTAAAAAGAGAACTAGGTATAGTTCTGGAAAATTATGTAGTATGGATGAATGTGGGGCTGTTATTTTTTATACAAAGCGATGGTTCGGTGTTGGAAATGAACGTTATGAAATGGCTCGGTTCCCTGCCTTCTTACCTAAATTTCTTTCTTTTTTCCCCCTGCTACCTCCAAGCGGGAGAGGGGTTGGTTTGGGTTCATATGACGTAAACAAGTCCAAGTGGCGCTCTCTCTCCCATCCCATTGGTCTATTCTCCGATATAAGTAACCAGAAAAAGAACTTTTTTTTATCCACCCACTCTTGTAGCGTTCCCACTTCCTCTACTATAGAAAGAAGTGTTTAGAATTCTTATTTCCTAAGCTACAGTAGTTCTCACATGTGAATGTAATGGACATTTCAGAATTTATCTTTACGTTGTTTAATTTTATTTGATATGAATAATAATTTAAGGCACTGTTTGTTTATATACGTATTATAAACCATATTTGTCTGTTCAGAAAATTGGTTCAGCACATTCAACTTTTCGCCTTTCAGTAAACCAAAACTTAGAGAAAAAATAAAAAAATAGTAAAAAAAATATGTTTCATTTATGAGAATCTGTATATAACACAAAATAGAAACATAAACTTATTAATTATGTTTGTTATATTATTTTAAATCGTCGCCATAATTAAAATAACTGTAAAGGAACGAACAGCGGTAGTAGGAATAACTTATTTCATAACCTTAGTGAGTCCCTCAGTGTGCTTGTCTTCTGATATGCTATTTCATAGAAATCTTTCTCAACAGTGTATATTGACCATGGTCCAGTATGCCCAATGGACAATTTATGTGTAGTTACAGTGACTTCCCGAACAATTGTCTAACTCGTTTACTACATAATTCTTATATAAAAGAATGCCCACATATTTCTTATATATTATATATATACTTAAATTATGACTATATACCATTTGGTACATACCCGTAGTTGATTATCAGTTAGGATTGGCCAAATTTACTTTGGTCAACAGAAACTAGGAAACAGGCGCTGTACCATTACTTCGTTGAAGATGGTTGTGGCGCCGGAACTTAGGATGGTTGTGCTGGAGAAATATTCCAGTGCTCGAGGGTGGTAGGTCTTCCTCTTCTTCATCTGCACCCGATGATGGTGATCGCGAATCCCCACTGCTGTGCGAGTTGGAGTGGTTGTTACGTCCGGGGCGGCTTCTGTACCCGTTCTGGTTCAGACGATGCACATTCCCGGTACTCATGGACAGGTCCTCCGGTTCGGTTTGCTCAGGAAGAACGAGGGCAGCTGATGGGATAGGCAGAGGATTGGTGACAATCATGGGTGCAGGTGGTGAGGTAGCGTTAGGAAGCCGAATTACACGACGGATCTCCTGCGGTTTCCGTACCCTGCTCTTCTTCTCTGTTACGGATCCGTTGTTATTGTGGGCTAGGATCCGTCTCGAGGTGACAAGATGCTCACCGTCATCCACCCCATCTTCCTCTTCCATGACCTTATCTAAAGTATCTTCCTCATCTTCAATATCGTCCATAACCGCGTGTCTCTCCGCTTCATCGATCACAATGGCGGACACAGGAAGAGGTCTCCTCAAGCGCCTGGTTCCAGTGTCTTCATCCTGGGTGTACATACCTTCTGTCCTCGACAGTTTTTGTCGTATCGATTGATATTCATCGCGACTGGCATGCTTCGCTGCATCTTCAGTTCTATCGCTCACAAAATCAAGTGTGTTCTGGTTCCTTTCTTCCACACCACTCACTAAAATGCTAGAGGAATCTTCTTTGCTGGGACACTTGTGATGCATCAGATGATGCCGACGTCTGAATCTACCCTGACACCGCAAACATTCGAAAGGCTTTTCGCCCTTGTGAATTAACATGTGAGCTTTGAGCTGATTTGAATCGGAGAATTTGGACGTGCAGAGTTCGCAGGCATAGGGTCGTTCTCCGGTGTGCACGCGGAGATGTCTGCGCAGGTTGGCCACTTGCACGAATTGACGGTCGCAATGCGTACACTCATAGGGCTTCTCTCCCGTGTGCAGCCGCATGTGTGTCTTGAGGTGGTGGTCGCGGGTAAACCTCTTCTCGCACACCCCACAGCGGAACGGTTTCTCGCCAGTGTGGGTTCGCTCGTGGTTCTGCAGCACGTGTTTGTACCCGAAGGAACGGTGACAAGTTCCGCAGGTGAAGACCTTGTCGCGCCCCACCGCCACGTCCACTGTGCTGCTACCGCCCTTCATTACTTCTGAAGGAGGCGATGAACCTGCAGGAAATAAATCTTATGTTGTAACACAGAGGGGCTTGCTAGTCACCTCTGACAGGGTGCAAGCTTTAGTCGGTAAGTTCGTGACCGTCCGCAAAGCGTCGTTGCAGTGCACTACAGCGGATAGGTTGAGGCACGATATGATACCCTGTCAGTTCATCTCTCGTCACAGCAAGAGGCAGATAAGCAGATATACTGGGAGGGCTCTCAGAACTCGATGGAATCAAAGGGCATACAACTCATCCTATTAAAATGCTTACAATCGAGTGAGTTGTACAGACATAACAGAAGGCTGTGACATAGCTGAGGCAGTTAGTCGCCGGCTTCCCACCGCTAAGGTCTGGGTTCGATGCCGGGTCAGTTTATATGGAATTCAGGCTGAAAAAGTGGCATTGGGGCAGGTTTTCTCCAAATGCTTGGGTTTCCTCATCCAATTCCCCACGATCCACTCTCATACATCATCATTATCATAATCCAAGCCCAATTGTGGCCACCCTATAGAATGGACCGTCCCCGACTTCTCTATGAATAATAAAATATAAAACACTATCGAGATGTTTCTCTTCTATACAGCTTTCAAACCGGTTGTGGTGCCCTCCCAACCTCCTGCCTGGTGGGTACCGGGGAGCTCTTTCTAAGGGGTAGGTCAGCCGGGACGTGAAGCTGACCACTCACCTTCACCTAGTGACGAAGTCAAGAACGTTGGAGCTATACCTTCACTTCCCACACGTCTTCATGGCGTGGTGCTTATATAATTAAGCACAAGGACAGAGTTACTTTTTTACCTTTAGTTCTCATTCCCTGCTGTACAAGTATCCATAGTCAAGAAGTACGATTGGGTGTACACGCTTTACGGATCTGTACTTATGATTATGTGGATGCCCAGATTAACAGCAGTAGTCTAAATAATCAGTCTGCAGTCTTTTACTTTCATATAATATACCAAATATTCTTAAAGCAATTTACATAAAACAATGCATAGACCCTGTGTGACAAAATTGTATATATTACGACGTGAAGTATAATTTTTTTTTAATCACTTTTAAACTTTGTGGATTGAACAAGTTTCAAGCAAAGTGATGCAGGGATTTCGAAGAGGACGTTCTTGTACATATTCAGTTTTTCCCGTAAGACATATCACAGAGAGGTCGCCAATATACTTTTCTTTTATTGACTTAGAGGAAGCATTAGATTATTTAAAGTCAGTATTAGAAATTTTAGACTTGATAATATACCTAATGTCCTGTAATTTTGGTCAGGCGTATGTGTGTGCACAAGTAATTTCATTGGAGTGAAATGTAATGGAATTTTATCCGAGAAGGTAGGAGTAAGAAATGGCGGATAATTTCTTAAATTAGACTCCTGCTACTTCCCTGAAAATGCTTTCCAGTTTATTATTCACAGATCATATAGTTCGACTCCTTGCAAATTTGATTTTACCAAATGGCAACGTAGTCAATTACGTAAGGTAAAGGTAAAGCTGTCCCTGTGCTGAACTAATTAAACACTACAGCATAAAGGCGTATGGGGGAGTAGGTGTATAGATACACATTTTCTTAACCTCAGCACTAGTTGGAGGTCAGTGGTCAGATTCACGCCCCGACCGCTTTACCCCCGGGGAATGAACCCCGGTACCCAATGTATAGGAGGTTGACTGGACCCCCTGAGCCGGTCTGGACGACATGCAGAAGAAAAAATTCTTGACCCTACCGGGACTGGAACTCCGACCTCCTGGTCGTCCAGCCTGTAGCCAGTCGCTATACCGACTGAGCTATCCCGGCTCACAGTTAATTACGTAGATAACTAAAATACAAAGTTTTTAATCCTCGAGCACGGCGAAAGTGATGATATGATAACGATATAACACAGTGTAGTCCGTTGAAAGTCTACCAACGCTTCGGAGGAACATGTTCTCTCCATCTTCAGGGTTGAAGAACCCAGCATAAAGCAAGTAGCAAGCTCTCTTTGGTTTCTTATTTGTCCTTGATGATGACGGTATGTTCTTCCGAAACGTCGGTTGACTTTCAACGTACTACACAGAATTATGTCCCAGAAGATATAACTCTTCTTGATCGCCGCTGTGAGTACCTCAAATCCTGCAAAAGACGACAAAAGCTGTATTTTTGCCGGTGCATTATAAGTTTACCAGAGGCAGTTCTCAATCTTATTTAGCCGAATGATCAACCGTTACTGAAACTCGAAAAGAAGTACTCAGTTGTCACTTTCATTATGGTATTTTACTCCTCTGGAACTGTGGCAGAATCGCTTCATTATCATAAATATTGTTTGATGTAAGATTTGAGGCTTTCACGGCGGTGACTATGAAGAAAGCAGTCTTCTGGGATTTGGCACCGTATATGTGGTGTTAACCGACGTTTCAGAGGAACGTATCGCCTCCATCTTCAGGGTAGAAGAAAAAATATAAGAAATCCGCAAGCGAAGAGACAACCGGTAAAAGCAGACTGGTGCCAAATCCCAGAAGACTGCTTTCTTCAACATTGTTTGATGTTTTACATTTTCGTAATAGAAGAGGTCAAATTAAAAAGTAAGTAAAGGTATTCCTGTAACAGGCCGTGGAGGTCCATAGGGGTGTGAAATGTTGAGGTTCCCACTTTCTCTAGACAATCGGCTCATAGATGGCGGCAAGCTTGTTAGCCCTACGCGCCGGCAGCCCTTTACCCCCAAGAATATTCCTGTTACTCATTTCTGTTAGAGTCTGAGTCGATCCAAGGGCCATAAATCGGCCGGAAGGATTAGGTCAATTGAAAAAATCCAGTGACCTCATCGGGACTTGAACCCGCGAAACAGAAGAGGTCACGAAAGATAACATGTAACAAAGTAACAGACAATATGATGCAGGGTGTTGATTTGAAAGCGGATTGTACAGCTTCTTAAGAATACCTTCAACTTACTAAACGCTAAAGTTCCTTTGGATCCAACTTTCCGAAACCATTTTTCCTAAGATTGCCCTTACTTTCGTGATACTTTCCATGCGCTTGCATGCCTATAACTAAGTGTGCATCAAAGCATTGACCCTTGTACGAACCTGAGGTCGGGGGAGAGGGTGGAGTCGCCGTGATCTGTGTCATGGCTGCCACCTCAATGATAGTCGGTGCCACGGCCACCATCTTCCCTCCCGTCCGCTTCCTCGCGTTAGCCTGGTTCTTCCTGCTCACCGTCGCGCTGCTACTGCTCACCACGTGCTGGTTATTGTTCCTCTTCGCTGTCATTCTGTTATTATTGTTATTATTATTAGAAGAGTCCGTCGCTGCCACAGGCGGGGGCGATACCGAGACTGAAGACCAATTAAAAATACTTGCTCCCCGCTGATGATGCAATAACGCTGATTCAGAAGCTAGAGTTGTGTGGAGGCTGACAGGTAGCCGAAGTGGGTTGCCACCTACCGCCGTTGCAGCCATCAGCGCGGCGGTGTGGCTTGCAGCCAGGAACGATTCTGCCGTGGGAGCGCTTCGGAACATTTGGTTGCGACTCAGGAGAGGTGCCATGCCTTCTGGGGTACCGTGGTGGAGGCCCGGAGGGAATGCTGCAGGCGCAGAAGCCGAAACGTCGCGGTTGTTGCTGCTGCAAGGTGGCGAGATGCTGTTCATGTCGCGAGAGCCTGGCCTGATGCTCCGGGTTGTTCCACCTCCTCCCCTGTCGCTATTGCTACCACCCAGATCTGTCGCTGAAGACGAGGTCGTGTCCTTCATTCCTCCTCCGATGTCTCCTGGGCTTCCTCTGTGTCGGTGGGACACGGCCACAGGACCCCCTGCAAACCATCAAACATCTGCATCAGATACGAGAAACGCTGTCACGTGTTAGTGACTAGACACGGGGTTGGATAGGTAACTGGATTTACTGAAGGCTTGTACGTGTAATTCATATCTACAGGTAACTGTACACACTCTACAAATCACTACTGTAAACATCAAGGCTTCTGTATCTTCTCCAGACGTTGCTAGGTAATGTCTCCCAACAATGGGTATTCCTCTACTTCCGTATTCATGTCCTTGCTGGATGGCGACTGTCTCGCTACTTCCTCAGCTGCAACTCATGAGCTCCTAGAGGAATGTCTGTAGACTTTCATCTACGACTAACTGGCTTGTCAGTCGGTCGTTTAAACTGCTTTTGATCCTCGCCAGCACAGTCATTCTTTGCGCCAGTTGTCGAAATCTATGACAAAGATCTGTTTTCCCTCCTAGACGTGCGTGCATGGATATGGGGCCTCTTCGACGAGGGTAGGAGTCTGTCTTTCTGTGTAGCCGCTACGTTGGTTGCATCCTTTTAACTGAGTTTTGTCTGCCAGCGCAGTCAGTCTCGCGTCCGAATCCCGAGGGATTCATGACCATATTTTACCGTCACACCTCCGAGATTTGCCCAGACTGAAGGGCCAGGTTCCCGTATTTATATCCCCCAGGAACATAGTGTCTCAGGTAGAAAAAAACTCCGTGGCCTGTATTCCGCAAGCGAACTATACCGACTGAGCGACCGCCGCTTGTCGGCGAAGTTAGTGCCAGAGGGTGTCTTGTGGTCAGCACAACGGATCCCCACGGCCGTTAATCTCGGTTTTCTAGGACAGAGCCGCTATTTCCTTGAAATAGTTCCACAATTATCCTCACGAGGCTGAATGGACCCCGTTCCAGACCCATTACTGATAGCGCAGGGAATCGAACCCGGGACCTCTGGATATGTAGCCAAGAACTTCGACCAGTAGACCACAGAGGCGGTATATATATAATCTAAAAGAGAAAACGGTGGATAGTGTCCAAAAACATAATATTTGTGAAAAATTATAAATTCAAAATGGAATACATTTTCTAAGGAGCAGCATTCATGAGCACAGGAAATGTTTCAGTAGGCTGTACTACTGCTGATAAACCCTTGTGAGTAAGGAGAAAGAAATAAACTGACCTCGGCCAAAAATATTTCCGGCCTGCGGAGATCTCTTTGAGTGAGGTCACTGGAGTTCCTGACAGCTGAGCCTGAACGAGTCTCGAATTTTCTAGATGGAATCGTAAAGAAAAACACTTGAGCTTCATTCGAACGTCGATTCTTTTGCCTCGAGCTTCGACGTGAAGTAGCATGTAAAATATCCACTGCATCTGAATTTTAATGGTTGGCGACCCCAGCACGAATCAACGTGTCATAAAAACTGTCTCTCTGTTTCTTTCTGCTAGTGCTCATAAAAGACATGTTCAAGAATTGATTTTTTTAAATGTAATGACATGAACGACCGTCTCTATGGTCTAGTGGTCAGAGTTCCTGCCTACAGATCCAGAAGTCCCGGGTTCGATTTTATGAGTAGTAGTAGTAGTAGTAGTAGTAGTAGTAGTAGTAGTAGTAATAGTAGTGGGTCTGGAACGGAGTCGACTCAGCCTCGTGAGGATAATGGAGGAGCTATTTCAAGAAAATAACGGCTTCGGTCTAGGAAACCGAGATTAACGGCCGTGGGGATCCGTTGCACTGACCATATGACACCCTCTATCCCCTAAAGTTAGCACTAACTTCGCCGACAAGCGGCGGTCGCTCGGTCGGTGTAGTTCGCTTGCAGACTACTGGCCACGGAGTTTTTGTTTTTGTTTTTAATGACATGAACTTCTTATATGAAGAAGGATCTGATATTCAAAGGAATAATCAATGAAATTCTGTGACGTGTGAAAAACATTGCTAGTACATGCACCATGAATACGGCGAAAGAAGAATCATCTTAATTACTTGAGAGAATTCACATTACGGACTCGTGTCGCACCGAAGAATTCACTCTCGCGCATGCTCAGTTACCGCAGAATTCACCGAAGAATTAAGAGAGATGCAGAATTTCGTATATTTATTAACTTCGTTGGATTCCATTGGCTACAGAGGGACGGTCAGCAGAGGCCACATTTTTCTCTGTGTAATGAAATCGTAATGAAGCTGAGTAAGATTATTATTATTATTGCTAGTGGGTGGGACTAAGTCCCTTTTACTGCGGCCACTTCTGGCCTATTGTACCAGCCCCAGATGATAGGTGAGGGTGATTGTGGAGGAATTGGTGGAATGAAGATTGGTAGGAGAAACCGAAGTACTCGGACGAAACCTGCCTCAGCCCCACTTTGTCCACCACAAATCCCACTTGACCAGACACGGGATCGAACCCGGGCCGCCGCGTGAGTAAGATTAAGTCAGCACTAATAGAAAATTGTATCTGGTGGTTGCTTGTAGGTCTAATTGTGCCAGTAGGTGGAGCTGCCAGTAGTTGTCCGTCTTTTGTCATTTCCATGAAACATTTTTATTTACAGGAGCCTCTTGGAACCTGCCTCTTGTATTTCTGCAATATTGGATGCCACGTTTTTATTGTGCTTACGTAAAGAGGAGGACGGTACTTTTATATATCGATGTCTATCGATTGTAATATGGCGGTCACGTTGGTTACGCCTTATAAGTAACACTGTAATAATTTTCGCAAAAACTTGGAGGCTAAGGCAAGCATCAACCACATTTACTGTAGCTCGGAAAGAAGTAAAGGACGGGGGAGAAAACAGAAAAATAGTACATAACAGTGGTGCCAAATGTACGTAGCATTGTGAAACACTGTTTTTTTCAGCTAAATTTATCTGCATGCAACGAACCAACTATGAATTGATAACAACTGCATAATGTGATAATTGTATACCCATTGTAGATAACGCAGTCGGTATAGCGACTGGCTACGAGCCGGACAACGGAGAGGTCGGAGTTCGAGTCCCGGTAGTGTCAAGAATTTTCACTTCTTTACATCGTCCAGACCGTCTCTGGGGCCCATCCACCTCCTATACAGTTGGTACCGGGGGCTCTTTCCCCGGGGATCATGTAGCCGGGGCGTGAAGCTGACCAATCATCTCGAACTAGCGCCGAGGTCAAGAAAATGTGGATCTATACATCCACTCCCCCATACGTCTTCACGGCGTAGTACTTAATTAGTTAAGCACAGGGACAGATTACCTCTTCACCTTTGTGTTATTCTCTGAGAGCTGCAGCTAACAGTGCCCAGATTCGTGAGCGGGTGCGAACCTGCAAGAGCTCAGTTAGGTTGTTGGTGCTGATCTCATGCATTTTCTGAACTGACTGAGATCCTGCTGCCTATCAGTCACCCTTCTTTGTGCTGACCTATTCAAATAATAACGGAAGTCCACCCAGCGTCCAATTCTAATGAAAATCACTATAGTGCAATTTCGGGTGGAAACGTTTAGTTCTGTAAAACATAGGCCCTCAATATATTCGAAATATACGGTTTTATGAAGATCACATATGAAGGGTTCAGTCTTCTGGTATATAACTCATAATAAGGAAACGGATTACTACAATTCTCTACTGATGTAAGTGTGATTCCAGGCATCAGTTTCATTAAGTTCCTTCATAAACACATTATACAAATAATTCGGATTTATTTTGAACTGCCGTATATTACGTAAGAACTACTTTAAAGCGGGAATTGTCATCGATGTTTAGTTATACAAGCTTTTCTACCATTAACTCCTCTGATTTCTCCCGTATTGTTTTTCAAACCTTCGCGTTATCGAGTGATTCTTCGACGCTGTCGTTTAACTCCATCTCCCACGAACTACACGCGAAGGTTATCTCTCGTGAAATATCACCCACTTCAAATTAAAATATTCGTACTCACAGAATCGACACGATACGATTCAAAAACAGCTCGCTCGTTAGTGACCTTCTGCATAACTTACGTTCATGCAATGTGAACGCCCGACAGTTCGTTGCTATGGTAACCCGAAATAGCGTCTCATATATGTAGTTTGTTGAGGCACTATGCTACAAGCCGGAAGATCGCGGGATCGAATCCCGATGAGGTGAATATTTTCAATTTACCTATTCCTTCCAGCCACACTATGGCACTGGGGTCGACTCAGCCTCTAACAGAAATGAGTACCAGGAATCTTCCTGGTGGCGGGGTAAAGGGCGGCCGGCGCGTAAGGCTCAAAAACTCTGTCTGATAGCCGATTGTATAGAAAATGTGGGAGCCTCGACGTCTCACAACCCTATGGGACTTCATGGCCTGGTACAGAGATAGCTTTACTCTTTAAGTGTTCATGCTTGAGCTTAATTTAAATGTCAGTCTGAGAACACGATATTCAGAAGTCAGTTTCCCCAAACTGTCATGAATGTGGCAGTTACTGACACAGTCAAATACACATCACGTTAGAAAGCCTCGCTGCATGCAAATGCCGCTGAGGAACAATTCGTGCAATTCCGCGGAATGGACTGAACACCGGTCTCTTCATTCTTTCCAACATTCTGAGAGAATTCGTTGTCTGAAGGAGCCGATAGCCTCAAGGATTGTGATTTTCCCTTCTTCTCTTTCTAACATTCGAGGGGCTGTTTGGGAGCACTAACCTCACTTCGGAGGGTCCATAAGGAGGAGGAAGAAGATTGAAGATGACTAGGCTTCCTGTTTCTGTGACGTCACCCACCCCTCACATCAACCACTGCCAACATCTTTCTCATGAACCTAAAACTAGCCAGAAGTCGAGTCACTCATACTTGTGTTGCGCTCTTGAAGATAAACCTTCTGCCATGACAAGGTGTGCAGAAAAATGGTGACTCGATCGTTGCAAAGACGAGGACTGAGGATTCAGATGTTGATTCTTCGTGTGACTGGATCCGGTATTGCACAGAATTACATCTCCTGTAATCAGCTGCAGTCAGTAAGGTATTTAAATCCCGAGCTCTTCTCCGTGACCGTATGAGTCTAAAAGGTTTCATACGCCCAACAGAAAACAGACGTTAACATTAGAATCTCGCCATAGGTCGTCATATCCCCCCCTTACATATTTACTTACTTACTTATGAAGCTGAGCCCTTCTTGAGGAGCCGCAAAATCTGCAGCTACTCAAGAATTTCCCAGCATTTTATGGAACCAGAAGGTTCATTACCGTGTTCACAAGAGCCCTCCACTGGTCCCTATCCTGAGCCAAATCAATTCAATCCATACCATCCCATCCTGTCTATCTAAGATCCATTTCAATATTGTCCACCCACTTACTCCATGGTCTTCCCAGTGGTCCCTATCCTTCTGGCTCTCCCACCAATAGCCTATATGCATTCTTTTCGTCCCCCATTCGTGCTACGTGCCCTGCCCACCTATTCCTCCTCATATCCCCCCCCAAGAAAAACTGAATTCAGGTTTGGATTTTATTAATGGGGAACTCAGAGTTTCGTCGTCAGTTTTTCCTACATCTTCAGTGTGCTGCGTGAGGCGTTTGTTTGCCCCACTTTACTTCTCAGATAACAGAACTGCATGTCAAATCCGGCACGTGTTTACTTAGTCAGACGGCTCCGTAGAGACCAGCAAGCAGTAGCGGTGTCTGTACCTCGTTCCTTGCACCGATACCTAGCAACAGCACCAGCAGATTCTGTTATGATGGGTTACCTCCAGGGTTCAGAAAATTCTCTGGTCCTGCTCCGGTCTGGTTCAAGGTTGAAGAGTTACATCTTGTGCGGTATAACGCAGTGTATTCCTACGAAACGTCGGTTGATTTTCAACAGAGTACACAGCATTATATCCCAGACAACAGAACTGTTCATAACCACCGGTGTGAGAACATCAAGCCCTACGTGGTCCAGTGTTGCCGACCTGCCGTACGAAGTTTCGGCCTCCCACTTCTCGCCACAGTCCTCAGTCAAGGGCCGCGCCATAGCTCAAGCGGTTAGTCGCTGGCTTCCCACCGCGGAGGCCCGGGTTCGATCCCGGGGGTTTGGTCAAGTGGGATTTGTGGTGGACAAAGTGGCGCTGGGGCAGGTTTTCTCCTAGTACTTCAGTTCCCCTGCCAATCTTCATTCCACCAATTTCTCCACAATCACCCTCACCTAGCATCTGGGGCAGGTACAATAGGCCAGAAGTGGCCGCAGTACAAGGGACTCAGTCCCACCCCACTAGCAATGAAGAGAAAGATGGGCGATCACAGGGCCTTCGGATGGATGCGGACTTATATGTAGAAGTCCAGGCGTTCCCTACAGTTTCCCCGATGTATACACTGTTGCACACACAACAAGTTTTCTGAATATTAAGGCAGGTGGTACATATAGTAACCACTGTACTCTATAGGGCTTATTTCCCGTGTATCCGAAATCGTTCGCTTCGCTTTTCGAAATATCGGCCGCAAAATAAACAACAATAAAATAGTTTATAATAACTGAAAGAATCTCAGAAAACTGTTCCACACCCTCTATTCTCAAGAATTGGCAATAACTTCGACGACAAGCAGCGGTCGCTTGGTCGGTATAGTTTTCTTGCGAACTACAGGCCACGGAGTTTTTTATGTTGCAGATGAGATTAGAAGCAGTTACCTCTCGAATACAAGACATAAGCGGTCACGCCTGTCATCTTTCTCTGCTCAGTAAACATTGTCCAGCTATTTCTGCAGGGGTTCATGTTAAGCAACTCCGTGATTTCAGTCCGCAAGCGAGCTACACCGACTGAGCGACCGCCGCTTCTCGGCGAAGTTTAATGCCAACTTTTGCGAATAGAGGGTGTCGCGTTAATTTCGGTTTTCTAGACCGGAGCCTCTATTTCATTGAAATAGCTCTTAAATTATCATCACTAGTCTGAGTGGACCCCGTTCCAGACCCAATAGTTCTCAGAAAAAAATGTAGTAGCGCCGGGAATCGAACCCGGATTTCTGGATCTGTAGCCAGAAACGCTGACCACTAGACCACAGATACGGCCGTAGAACCCTAAGGCAATGTTTATTTTCTTGTAAATTCCAGATTAATCAAACCATTTCATTTGTGAATTTCCATTTGAGTAACTCTGCAGATGGGCGTTTTCTTTATAATGATCTGTTTTAACAATATCTCTGTGATGGCGTTCAGATCTTAATATTTTACACTGTGGCGCTTCAGAAACGAGGTCTGTTCGGACTGCAGATTCGTGTTCCTCTATTCGTCCCTTCTGCTGGTGAAGACTTTGTTATATTTTATCGTCCTGTTACACTGATGGTTTATGTTGACCGTCTTACAGTGTATACACTTTTTCACCTTATTCTGCACTTCCACACTACATGTTTCAGCACTAATGTGCCATCCTCAGGTGTCTTAATGCACGTTAAATTATTGTACTGCATGCCATAATGTCTTCATTCTAAAATGACTAAAATCTGTATTCGTCTATAGGACGATGAATTCTAAATAATAAAACTTTTCAGGATTCTTCCTACGTCGCACTCAAACACGCGAGTTTCGCCAATCCTCTTTTATGTGAGCATTCATCCTACATATACATCCTTGTATATTTGTGTATCGTGTTGTGTGTTGTGTTTTGCTCCTGTTACTGCAGGACAACGCATGCAGGGATAATTAAGTCGGTATAGCGATCAGGATATGGGGTGGATGGCCGAAGAGTCTGGGTTCGATTCCTGGTTCTTATAAGAGATTTTTTCTTCTCCATAATGTCCAGATCGTCTCTGGGGGCCACCCAGCCTCCTATACAAGGGTACCGTGTGCTGTCTTCTCGGGGATAAAGCGGTCGGGGGAGTAAAGCTGACCGCTCATCTCTATCTAGTGCCGAGGTTAAGAATACTTGGAGCTATATCTCCACTCCTCATTCTTCTTTATGGCACAGTGCTTAATGAATTAAGCCCTGGTCCCTTGCTTTGAGCGAGAGACTACAAACTTTCCAGAACAAAGTAGAGTACGGTCTGCTGTAACCAGGGTATAAAACCTTGTGTAGACAACCTTACGGAAGGAAAGTCATGCGTGTGTGTCCGAATTTCGCACCGGCACATGAGTAACGGAGGTGCATTGTAAACATACTCTGGTAGCTTTCTAATGATGACGTAATGACCTACGTCACCAATTAACGATGGCGCACCCTCGTTCCTGTTGTGGATGGAGTTTTTTTTTTTCTTAGCACTACAGCCCCAGTGGGCCTAGGCCTACCTCCATGAACTTCTCCGTTCGTGTGGAAGGAGTTTACTGAGGAAAATATCTTTTGCCATTTGTTATGGATTGTTGTAAAACTTGGTCTTTTTGTAAGATTTGAGGTTCCCACAGCGGCGAGAATGAAGAAAAGTATCGTATTGGGTGTGAAATCTTGTAGAAGTGGCCGACGCTGCGTTCGTTTGTTTCGATTTCAGTTCACACCTGTTCACTTTTGTTCTGAAGGGGTTTCCTGTGAGTGAGTTCGAGTTCCGATGGATAAGCCAATCCGAGATTATCCGTTTCGTTATAAAAATTAATATGAACCAAGTTTCGTAATTCAAATCTTCGTGAAGTGATGACTATACCTACGTGCATACGTTCTACCAATCTCATGACTATATGTATGTGCACACGTTCTACCAATCTCATTACTATATGTATGTACACACGTTCTACCAATCTCATGACTATGTGTATGTGCACACGTTCTACCATTCTCATACCGTAGCTTTCTGCACGTAATTAAACAGGCAGCAGCTCTGTGTTCGGCACTGTGTCTTCTGAAGGACGAAAATGTAAATTAATCATTGCTTTTATGAAGAACGTAAATGCGGAAGCGATAAAGGAGAGGAGCAATAGGAGTGAAAGATGGAGATACAAAAGAAATTATTCACTAAATTTCATCCACGATTTTACACTAGTAACACATGAATGCCGAATTGTTACTTTGATATTTTGTTCAGTCTGGGCTATGCTATAACAAGATTTACCACGTAACTGATATACATAGGCGGAATTCAAATTCCTTCTACGCGGTACCTCGTAAATCGAACGCGGTACAACATCAAAGGCAGAACTAGACCTTTCATTTTGCAGCGTATTATGAATTGATAAATTTACCTATAATTTCCTTGTCCATTTTGCTGAGTAGTTTGCGAGAGAAAGAGAAATTTTCTCTGAGAATTCAAGTAAATTTACAGCCTTGATGACCTGCCGTGATTTGAACGCCCTTTAATCACGCGCTTTCCCAAGAATTCTATAGTTATAATTTCATTAGAATCTCTTATTCAGATCACTGCTTTTAGACCAAGACAAGCGGAGACGGTCTGCCCTCAACCCTTTGCAAAAGTTCATCTGAATGAAATATAACATTTCATTTCAGAAACAGAAGCCTGGAACAGGATTCAGAGTGGAGGTCAGTAGATGGAGTAACTAAAAACAGTACAAACATTGCGATTTTGGACACTGTCCATCGTCTTTATTTATCTAAAATCCGTCCTGTTTATTTTTCAAAACACAGCGTTTCGGAGACTGGAATTTCTCTCCGTGTTCAGGTGAAACCTACTCAGTTGGGCCCAATCGATAGAGCTACCCCGACTGCTGGGGAGTCGAGGTTCGATTCTCGGTTATAGTAAAAGACTGTTCTCTCTTCCATAACACCAAAATCCTGGCGCCCACCCAGCCTCTTATTCAGTGGGTACCGGAGGCATTTTCCCCGGGGGTAAAGCGGCCGGAGCGTGACGCTGACCGCTCATCTCCATCTTGTGCTGAGGTTAAGAAAATGTGGATCTATACATCCACTCCCCCCTACGCCCTCGTGGAGTAGTGTTTAAATACTTGTAGTTAGGCACACAGACAACTTTACCTTTCGTCCAAAATTCATTGTGGAGGACAGCAGTTGCTGGAGCAATATCAACATGCATGTCAGAAAGTGCATAAGGTTAATTCTTCGAGAATATATCAAGTAAGTAGGAAAGGAAGCTAATCAAATATATGAGACGAGGTTTACGCAACGGCGGAGGTTCATATTGTGTTAGTCCGTAATATCTTACAACCACAGACGTCATTACCGATCTGAGAGAGTCTTAGAAAATGTAGGCTGTAGTTCCTGTTTCATCCAATGGAGGAGCTTCTAATGCTCAGGCAGGCTGATCTGGAAAAGTGCGCTTGCGTTTGCGACTCGACACAGAGATACAGCCTACAAACAAGGTCATTTTGGTATTCATTACGCATAGATGCACAGATCTCTGATAGAAATGTCTGCTTCTAGAAATCTGAATTTTTTAAATTTTGAAATAAATTTGAAGAATACACTGAGAGGTTCATGTTGAGCTCTGAAACTGAATTCCCTTCTAACCGTTAAATATGTTCAAATTCTGTAATCCACTTCTCGAATTTAAAAATACATGTAAGATCTACTCTGAAGATGGATACGGTACTTTCCATCGAAACTTCGGTAAATATCTACCTAACCACATGGAACCTCGTCCCATGGAATAGTATTCTTTATAATACTAGGTATAAAATTTGTAACTGAAATACTGCATAGATTTTCTGACGCATCTGTTGTTAAGCTGTTATTTCAATGAAAAGAAAAAGAAATTTGTGCTTGTTTCTTTGGTCTAGTGGTTCAGAATTCCTGGCTACAGATCCAGAGTTTCCGGTTTCGATTCCCGGCACTACCAGATTTTCAGAGAAGTAGTGGGTCTGGAACGAGTTTCACTCAGCCTCGTGAGGATAACTGAGGAGCTACTTGAATGGAAAAGTAGCGGCTCCGGTCTGGAAACCCCAGATTAACGGCCGTGGGAATCCGTTGCGCCTACCACGCGACACCCTCTCTCCGCAAAAGTAGGCACTAACTTCGCCGACATGCCGCGGTCGCTCGGTCGGTATAGTTTGCTTGTGGACTAAAGGCCACGGAGTTTGTTTTTTATTAAAGTGGATATAATAAATAGTATATAAAACCATATTTTGAACAGGCTATAAACTATTTCATTTAGACAAATTTCATATTAATTCAACTGTTAACATAAATTGGTTAAGCAAGGATCAGCGTTCCATAAGAGCGACGCTGTTGTAAAACCAGAAGAATCTAGTAGCAAATTTTGTGATGTTTTCGTATATTCCAAACAACTGACAAGCTTCTGCGAACCGGCAGCTGCAGCAATTACCCCTCCCCATTTCCGCCTCTCCCAAACAGGTATGTACGCAGATGTACGTACATACTGTGCAGCCTATTAGAAGCAGTAAGATCGCAGATGAAATTAATATTAAATTCGTCATAAACAGTGCGATATCAATTTTATGTCTAAAATATATTCTGTCGCATTCGGTATACCTACTGGCTACAGGCTGGACTACCCAGAGGTCGGAGTTCGAGTCCCTTTAGGTTCAATAATTTTCTCTTCTCCATGTCTTCCAGACCGGCTCTGGGGTTCAACCAACCTTCTATACAATGGGTACCGGGGGGCTCTTTCCCGGGGGTAAAGCGGCCGGGTCGTGAAGCTGACCAAACACATCCAGCTAGTGCTGAGGTAAAAAAAATCTGGATCTATACATCCACTCCCTCCATACGCCTTCATGGCATAGTGTTTATCTAGTTAAGCACAGGGACAATTTTACCTTTACCTAAGCCTAGTTTTTTGAAATTCTGTGAAGTGAATGCATTGTTGTCTGGGTGACAATTGTAAACGCGTCCGTGTTGTCATATAGGGAATGAAAACCAGAACAGTTGAGGGAGGCCTCTGCTACCCCAGCCGCCTAACAGGGAGAAAAGGAGACCGGTTGAGAAGCCATCAGCCAGAAGCAAGGAACGAGAAGTCGGAGGAAGAAGTCACAGTTCAGCAGTGAAACCAGAAGTGACCGGGCGTGCTTTCGAGAGGCAGATATCGTTCCAGCAACCAGACGTTGAAGACCTTGTTTTGTCTTATAATTAAAGTAATTTGAGTTCCGCCTGGTGGAATTGCCCAACAAAGCGATTAATCTAATCCGAAACCCATTCATTACTTGTCGCGTTACCAGGATACGTAGGGCCGCTACATAGCTCAAGCGGTTAGTCGCTGGCTTCCCGCCGCGGCGGCTCAGGTTCGATCTGGTCAAGTGGGATTTGTGGTGGACAAAGTGGCGCTGGGGCGGGTTTTCTCCGAGTACTTCGGTTATCCCTGCCAATCTTCATTCCACGAAATTCTCCACAATTCTCATAATCACCCGGGGCAGGCTACAATAGGACAATCAGTGGCCGCCTTGCCGAGTGGACCCAGTTGGACTCCACCCCCCAACTAAGTGAATTAAAAAAAAATTAAATTGTACCAGAATATATGGCTGTATGGTTGTATAGATGCAGTTTTGCTGCTGGTGAAAATTGCGACTTGCAAGTACGTCAAATGTCAAAACTCTTATCATCATCTATCATTGTGAATCTGCACTGTACCACGTCTGTTCTTCCTCGTGCTTTTATACTGTCCCATGGGTTAGGAATAGACTGCGCTGTGCAAATATTTATGTCATGCTCGAACAAAAGGAAGTGGGGAGTCTCCTGGAAGGAACTCAACCTGCCTCGTATGTGTCGTCGCTTTCGTTTTGATACAACAGACATATTTATCAGTTGATACAGCTTTCTTGAAATAAGTTAGGAAGTTTCTGCAGCTGGGGAACACTTCTGTCAGATGTTAACTTTTAAGTGTTAGACGTCTATAATAAGTTACATCTCAGTAGTTCGATTTGCGACTTTGTGATTGTGTTGACTACTCGTATAGCGTCGAATGGTAGCGTGAATTGGAAGGGTCGTGGCCTATTCGAGGTATAGCGGAATTTGCCTGGAAGAATTGAGGATATCCACGAAAAACCTCGGTGCTTCCTCCGAAATTCAAACAGGATACCTTCCGAGAACCGCTAAGTCAGTTTGTTATACTGGGAACAGAAGTCATTACTGCGTTCGTGTAGAGAACAGAATCTTTCAGTTATTAAAATCGGTCGCGATTTCGTTTACAGAAGTTGTGAAAATGAAATAAAAATGATGTCAGCACAATTTCCACCTACTTAAGGGCGGTGTCGTTTTAGGAACAGTGGTGTAATAAGCCTAAATACCGATATTGTACCGAAATGTTCCTTAGCCCATGGTTCGCGGAACGACACCGGTTTTAAATTCCAGCTAACACTGTGCTATGTATAGGCCTACAGATGTTTGTTCTACCGCAGCTGGAAGAATGACTATTTTACTGCTAATGAATTATTTCGTTGCTGGTTCCTTCTTAGTGATCAAAGCGTATGTGTTCATATATGTATCCTTTTTAGTTGTTTGGCTGTGTCAGTGTTTACATGTTTCCATCATCGGTTACAGCGGTGTTTCTCAACTGCCGGGCCGCGGTCTGACAGAGGTTGAGACCCACTGGGTTAGAGGATAATGGAAGGAAGTTTCTTAAGAATTAAATTAATAGGTCCTCGTAATTAACCGGGATAGCGTAGTCGGTACAGCGACTGGCTACGAGCTGGATGACCGAGGGGTTAGAATTCGATTCCTGGTAGGATCAAGAATTTTTTCTCCTCCAAGTCGTCCAGACAGGCTCTGGTGTCCACCAATCTTCCTATCAAATGGGTACCGGGGGCTCTTTCCTCTGGGGTAAAGCGGACGGGTTGTGGAGCTGACCACTACCTCCAACTGGTGCCGAGGTCAAGAAAACGTGGATCTATACACCCACTCCCCCATACGCTTTAATGGCGTAGTGCTAGATTAGTTAAGCACCGGGACAGCTTTAACTTTTTTACCTGTAAGTTCTTGTAATTAATTATTAATTGCAAATATTTATCGTGAGTGTTCACGATAGCTTTCTACGCGACAAAGACATACATTCTTGTATTGCAAACAAACATATTTAAACATGCTAATATTACCAATACCCCGCCAAGGTGACGCGAAATATCGTCGCTTTTGTAACCCCCTCGTTGGTGTCTCCACCTTATCATGGTGAGGGTGATAATGAATGAATATTTATCTATAGAATGCAATTTATTCGTTACAAAGTAAAACAATCGCGGGTTCTTATGGACACGGTAATGAGCCCTGGGTTCAGTAGAAGGCTGGTAATTTCCCGACCTCCTCAAGGACCGTCTTCTGTTTAGCCGAAGTGAGGCCGATACCGTTCCGGTCCTTGAGAGTCTTCCGCTGTTTTACAGGTCCGTGTGAGTCAGAGTAGACAGAGAAGAGGTCCAAAGCAACGGCTGTCGATTCCTCCATGTTGCTGTTATTAAATTTGGATTGAGACCTAAATAATCTTTCGGTACTTGTAAAAATTAGTATTGAATGTGACCCTTTAGATTGTTACCTGAATTCTTTCCGTATATTGATCTAGGACAATGTGTAAACCGCAGCAGAATTATTCCAGACAGACTACAAAGTTTCGTGTAGGGCCTCAAACGCTTCAGAAGTTTATATTGAACGGCCCATCATTGGCTGTTTAGTGCAAATATTGCATAATTTATCTAAGGGCTTACATCACTCTATATAACTGTGTGTAAGACAGAGACATACAGTTCTTTTCAATTTATTATTCGCTCTATGCAGTCATTTGACGTAGTATATAGGCCTACAGTCTGACAGTCTCGTTAAATAAATTATACAGATAAAAACAAAACAAAAACTCCGTGGTTTTACTTCACAAGCGAACTATACCGACCCAGCGACCTCCGCTTGTCGGCGAAGTTAGTGCTGTAGTCTAATGGTCAGAGTTCCTGGCTACAGATCCAAATGTTCTGGTTCGATTCCCGGTCCTACCAGATTTTCTGACAAGTAGTGGGTCTGGAACGGGGTCCACTCAGCCTCTTGAGGATAACTGAGGAGCTATTTCAAGGAAATAGCGGCTCCGGTCTAGAAAGCCGAAATTAACAGCCGTGAGGATCTTTGCGCTGACAACACAACACACTCTATTAGCTAAAGTTGGATAACTATACATAAAAAATGTATTATTTTTAGCAACGAAAATAGCCCTATATTTGACTTTTCCATTCCATCAAATAAGTTTATTATTTGAACATGAACATTTGTTATGCTTTTTATATTGACTTTACTGGCAAGGTAATGAAACTTGTGATTCTGTAACATACACCATCACCTGGTAAGAGGCGTTGAAGTGACTACTTTGTCAGTTTTCACTTAGGCCAACATTACTCCTGTACTCAACTTTTTTTTATTTTTCGTGTGCCATTAAATGTCATATCTGGTCCTTGTACAGTGAGATTTTCTTGCGTAAATGCAAGTCGCCCGAAGAATGGTTCGCTCTGCCGGCTAGTCAGGACAAACGTTGCGTAGAAAACTCACCACACAGTGTAAGTTGCAAGCGCTGTCGACCCTACATAAGTCCGAAGACAGAAATCAAACTCTCAAGGCCACAATAAGGATCCTTATTGAAGAATTAGATGCAAGTAAATGAAATTCAACACCTGAAACTGGTATCATTGTACGCCTGATGATGACATAGTATAAGGGTCGAAAAATTTAGCGTCAATATAAACAAATGTTGATACAATAGTGTCTACTTTGTTTTAAATACAGAATGTTGTTGTGTAGACTGCATACTTTTGCATCCTCATCACATCTTCATAGAATAAAGAACTTCAGCTAATTCATATACCTCGTAACGATTTCGACTTCTTACCGAAGATACAAAATGGGGAACGTGATAATTCGGACTTGTAGCTCAACACCTCATTTTATATTTTATTTAATAGTTATTTTAGGTATATAATATAAAAATACAAACAAAAAACTCTGTGGTTTTAGTCCGCAAGCGAATTATATAACCGAGCGACCGCCGCTTGTCGGCGAAGTTAGTGCCAACTTCAGCTGATAGAGTGTGTCGCGTGGTCAGCGCAACGAATCCCCACGGCCGTATATAAATAATAACATTGTGTTTACTGCATACAAATTTCGTGTTCAGGACACGCTGACTTGTCACCGCGGGGCATCGCTCTCAGCAACGGCAGGCTTCGTGTGAGATTCGCGGTGACCGAGCTGACACTGTGCGTCATCCCTGACGAGCCAGCGTGTTAGCACTTTCACCTCTATCTTTTAAGTTTGGGACTTCCATTTCTGACACGTCAATCGACTGTTTACAGAGTTAGGAACTTGGTTCTATTTCATGGTCTGTGTTTTTAGATTCACACGTTTCATGACGTGTTATTTACATGTCATATTTTATAAAATGTGTGCCTGGCAACATACGTAACATTCTTTGCAATTGCAATGCGTAACGTTATCAACAAACCGTTCATATTTGAATTGCACTAACAAGTAAGATACCATAATATAGCTCAGTCGGTATTGTGACGTGCTACATGCTGGACAGTCGGAGTTCCATTCCTGGCAGGGAGCAAGCGATTTTTTATCAATTTGTGTTTAGTCTATTAGAATATACGAGTTAGAACCGGACTGATTGATATGGGAAGAAAATCACCCCACATTTATATAAATACGTGAGATATGAGGGGCACGCGGTAGCGTAATTGGTTGAGGCATTATGCTATAAGCCGGAAGGTCGCGGGTTCAAATTCCGATGAGATCATTGGATTTTTTTCATTTGACCTAATCATTCCAGCCGCATTATGGCCCTGTGTTCGACTCAGCTTCTAAAAGAAGTGAGTACCAGGAATGTTCTTGGGGTTAAATGGCGGTCGACTCGTAAGGCTGACAACCTTACCTCCATCTGTGAGCCGATTTTCTAGATAATGTGGGAACCTCGACTTCTCACAACCCTTTGGGCCTCCACGGCCTGTTACAGGGATACCTTACTTTACTTTTACTTTACGCGAGATATGATTTTAAGTAACTTATTATCGCAAAGAGTATGTGGATCTATACATCCACTTCCCCCTACTCCTTCATGACGCAGTGCTTAATTAAGCACAGGGACAACTTTACCTTTTTTGTATATCTAATCCTACACGACAGGCGAGAGAAATTACAAGGTCCGACAATTGGACCCACTGATTAGTTTTCATGCAGCAACTGGCAATACTGTGAAGTTGTGAAAGTCATATTTATGGAAAACAGTCGTTAAGCTTATTGTTAGTGTGTTATTTATTGTTATCTTATTGTCGAGATGTCTTCGTTCTTAAAAATTTGTGTGAGAAGTTGTCATCACAGATAATGAGTTCATTCCGTTTGTAATAAGTTTGAGACAAACACCACTGAATTTGCGAAGTGTTACAGCTAGTTCACGGAGGACATACGATACACGGACGATACATGTAATTATATGGGTTACCCGAATACAAGGCGAGTAAAAATTCGGTAGCCCACCGAGGTTTTTACAAGCATCATACCTTTTGGGCTGGTGCTGACATCCAGGAGCAGAAATAAAAAAATATAAAATGGTAATTCCGAGGTTCCAGACCCGAAAGAATAGCCAACATCAAAATCAGAGTTAAAACTCACGCAGATCTGATCTCTGCAACATATTAATCACAGGAATAATAATGTGGAAATTCGATTATGAGTAATTTTTTTTAATAACACCGTCTTCTGGGATGTGGCGCCGTGTAGATTTGTGTGAACGAACTTTTCCGAGCTACGTATCACCTTCCTGAAGATGGAGGCGATACGTTCCTACGAAACGTCCGCTCACAAGATCTACACGGCGCCACATCCCAGAAGACGGTGTTCTTCATAGTCACCGCCGTGAAAACCTCAAATCTTATGTTTTTTATTTCATTTTTCTTCCTTCCCGTAGCGCCGACAATCATTCTAACTTTATGTCTCGAAGCGTTATCGTCAGCGAACTTGTCGAAAAAGGACTAATATTAGAAAAACTAATAGATAACACGTCTTACGACACAACACTTTCCGCGAAGCAGTGTTTGCCCCCATATCCACAAGTGCTAGTGCTGGGAAACTCATTGTACTAGTCTGATTTGGACCATTATGACTCCGTGTTTCCAGAATTTCACTTAGGACAGAAGGAGATATTTAGATTAACTAGTGACGTTCTGGAAAATACTTTAAGATATCTTTCCAGGAATTAAGAGATATTGCAATATGCACATAGATGACCGCGCACTCACTAAATTTTGTAACAGTAATTATGGATTTTCTCACTATCAGACCTTGTACTGAGAAGCAACACGACAGGCTGCACTGCTTCTGCTCAAAGGTAAAGCAAACAGGGACAATCTCCGAGTTCGGTGTTCCGTTAATTATAAAGGTAAAGCCACCCCTGTAAGAGGGTTGTGAGATGTCGAGGCTACAAAATATTCTAGACAATCGGCTCACAGATGGCGGTGAGGTTGTCAGCCTTACGCGCCGGCAGCCCTTTACGCCCCCAGGAAGGTTCCTGGTACTCATTTCTGTTAGAGGCTGAGTCTACCCCAGGGCTATAGTGCGGTTGGAAGGATTAGGTCAATTGAAAAAATCCACCTCATTAGGCCTCGAACCCGCAACCTTCCTGCTTGTAGCATAGTGCCTCAACCAACTACACTACCGCGTGCCCCAATTGTACTTCTTTAAAATTTAACTTAATAAAATATCACGTGAATTTTGTTCTCTCCAGTCAGGTGGCCAAGGAAGTTGGTTCAAGTCGCAACATTTCTCATCTATATTCATGACGTGCCTGGTTCGAATCCTGGCGGGGAGACAAGACTACCATGACTTTGGGTTTTCGTGATTTCCCTCAGTCACATCAGCCGAATGCCGAGAAAATATTTCTAATTAGGTCACATCTGCTGCCTTCCACGTCGTTTCGAGAGCATCGTTATATACGCCGTAAATGAACAGAATAAACGAAATTCCTAGAGCATTCTTTTATTTTTTGAAGAGAAGAAAATATCAAACGACGGTTACTTTTAATCGATTTCCTCTGTTATATTAATCGATTATTGTTATGGGTTGAAAGACTGTAAGTTGTCAATCAAATACAGCAGATACCATATTATTATAAAGATGTGTCTCCAAGGTAAGCATATTGGGAAACATTTAGCGCGACATTCCAGTAGGGTACACAAATTTCATTAAACAGGTTTAAGACTAGGAGGAATATTTATTGATTATTTGCTATTTCACGACGTCATTTTAACAACAGAAATTATACAGCGTCGATTCAGTTGAAATGACCATGACTTTTGAATAGGTGAGGGTTTGGAAGGATGCGGTACTCCCACCATCTGATGGAACAGGATTTTAGAGAACCGAACCCTGTACCTTCCAAATAAGGATCTACAGCAATATGCTCAGTAAGAGACCTTAAGGTTGCATGTAAATGACAATTTGAAACATACTTACAATAAACACAAAAATGATAATATATTAAGTTCAATTTCGTTATGAGTATCGACAGAAAAATTTCGTACTTTTCAATTAATTATTTGTAACAACCCTGATCTAGCTATGTGTAAGGCTAGATATATCATTTAAAGAAATACATTACCTTAATCCTGTTTTACGGTGAAGGCCATATTCATGTCCTCGAGTCCTCCTTTTGGGAACACTCGTCTAATAAAAACCGCCGATTCGTACTGCGAATATTAATTATGTCACTTTATAAGTCCACATGTCACACACACATACACATACACATACAGCCAGGTAGAGTTAATTATCTGAACAAGATACCGTGTGTAAGAAGACCATTGCCGTTATTGTCAAGTGACATTCGCAGTGTGAGCTACTTCGCTCCTTCACGTTCCTTCTGGAGGTTCTACTACTGTGGCCCCTAACCTACACCAACACCATTTTCCCCGCCCTTGCACTGATGTGAGCACGCTTCATCCCCTCCAGTTCCTCCAACCCCCTCTCTCTGCTACCGCTATCCCCACCACTGACAGCAACGCATATACGGCCATTTCATTTTTGAGTAGACACTGGACCACCTTCTGGTTCGCGGACCAAAAACCGCTCAAGGACCTCCAGAGTTTAAGTTATCGGAACGGAAAATGTTGCCAGGTCCACAGAGATGTACCGTAAAACCTGGAAACATGTCTTTCTCGGAAAATGTCTCTGGCCAGTAGATAACAGAAGGAGAAGAAATTTAGAATTATGAAAATTATGACCACCTCTGTGGTCTAGTGGTCAGCGTTGCTGGCTACTGATATAGAGGTCCGGGTTCGATTCCCGGCGCTACCAGATTTCCTGAGAAGTAGTGGGTCGGGAACGGGGTCCACTCAGCCTCGTGAGTATAATTGAGGAGCCATTTCAAGGAATTAGCGGCTCCGGTTTAGAAAACTGAGATTAACGGCCGTGGGGATCCGTTGCGCTGATCACGTGACCCTCTATCCGTAAAAGTCGTCACTAACTTCGCCGAACAACCGGCGGTCGTTCGGTCGGTATAGTTCGCTTGAGGACTACAGGCCACGGAGTTCTTTTCTGTAAACTCTTCCGTATAGTGGTCCCTGCAGTTCATTTCGATTGGAAAGTTCATGTCACAGAAGATAAAGAATTAACCCCCACCATCGACAGAATATACATATATCACTTTAACAGATTATTAAAATGTAGAGCAGTTTGGCATGCCAGTAACTTTCTGTACTAGGCACAAGAGATCACTGTGGTCGCGGTGCAAGAGCCAAGAAGACCCACCCCTTATACATTCATACATTCAACTTTCTATACTCGTATTTGGATGGAGCCCGGCTCAAATATAGGTCGACACGCGGTTGTCCTGACTGAGATCGTTCGTGGTTTGTCTGACTTCCTCCAGGGAATTGCAATGAGAGTGCCTTCCTTCCAAATCTATCGCAATTCATCGCTTATCCTACCTTATGGCGCTATATGGTGCAGATACTGTCAACGTCTTCAGATAACCAACAAAAGACACTGAAAATGGCAAAAGAAGAGGTAGGAAAGATAACGTTACCCCTGTGCGTAACTAATTAAGCACTACGCCATGAAGGCGTGTGGGGGAGTGGATGTATAGATCCACATTTTCTTGACTTGAGCACTAGTTGCCGCTTTACCCCCGGAAAAAGAGCCCACGGTACCCACTGAATAGGAGGTTGGGTGTACCACAGAGCCGGTCTGGAGAAGTGAAAATTCTTGCCCCCACCGGTACTCGAACTCCGACCTCTTGGTCGTCTAGCTCGTAGCGAGTCGCTAAACCGAACAGCCCTGTGACTATTCAGCAAAAATTTGTTATATATTAGCTGAGGTTTCAACGAGGAATTAGTGATGCTTTAATTATCATACATGGTCCGATCTTCTGTGTTACAACGCGGTGCAGTACGGCAAATGTGCACACACGTTTCGGAGAAATGTATCGCCTGCGTTAGTGGGCTTAAAAATTACAATTACAAAGAATATTTGTCGTGGTTTTCCTCAAGTCCCTCCAGGAACGTGCTGAGTTAGAAATTAGGCCAGAGCCGATTCATTCAACGCCCCTTCCAATTCATTTTTAATTAGTCTCATACTGTTCAGCGTTATATAGTACATATGAGTTGCCAATAGCGCCGTTATGTACGCCATACATAAATACATAAAGACGTAATAACTCTGACTCCTAACATACGTCAGAGCAGAGTAGCAAGTAATAGTCCAACATATATATCCACGATGTATCGGAGTGTGACTATAGACGGGGTATGGATTGGGTATTGGATTTTTTTGACCACTTACATACACTTCTCGGAACTACAAACAACTATAATACTGAAGAAAGCAGTCTTCTGGGATTTGGCACCGTGTATCTAATACTTTTGCTGATTTCCACACTACAAATCAATACACGCTGTCTTCTCAGTCTGCTTTCACTAGTCGTTGCTTGGTAACAGCTCGCAACAATGGCTATTCCTCTGCAATGTTTTCCACTAAACGTTTCCTGGTAACGAATCTTAACAATGAACATTCTTCAGCTTCCGTGGTCACGCCGTTACTGTCCAGCGAATGTCCCGCAACTGAACTATAGCGCCAGTTGTCTTCAAGTTAACTCCTCGGCACGGATCGCGCAGAATACACGGCCACTCCATTGTTGTAGAGGTTTGTTTACCGTGTCATTGCATAGCAAAGGTCGTAACGCGGACCACATAGAAAACACCATTCTTCAATCGCGAGCGTGTAGGCTGCGGTTGTTGCCTAGCAACGGTCGCTATTTACCGAGTCACTGCTTTGCAACTGTTATATGCGCCACAATATATGTACATGAATGTGTCACAAATTTCTTGGTTTTTATTTGAAACATAAAATAGGTCTATATTGGATGAAGCCTATGCATTACTATTAACTAGCTCTGTTTAAAACAGAAACCTGTGCGAATCGCGGAAATATTCACTCCCATTAGGATCCCGCTCTAAATTTACTGTAGCAGATATTGATACCCTTATGAAGTAGGTCTATCCGAGATTACTAAGATTTTCTTCTAACGGTAAACGGGAATCATTTATTTCTGATACACGAAGGCAATGGAATTAGAATAGAAATCGCTCGAGTCATTCAACCTTAAGGTCCAACACTACTAATACAAGATCTCCCTTGGGCCTTTTCAAGACAGTCAGCACTTTCAAAACATGTGAAACGGATTAATTCTTTCGGGATTTGAGGTTCTCACAGCGGTAGCTATGAACAGTCCTGTCCTCCGGGATATAACGCCGTGTATTCACTTGATAGTCCACCGAGTTTTCGGAGGAACATTTCACCTCCATCTTCAGGGTCGAAAAATAAGCCAAGCAGTAAATTAGGATGAATTAGACAGCAAGCAGAGCTTTACTCATTTTTCGACCCTAAAAATGTAGGTGACGTGTTGCTCCGAAACGCCGGTGGGCTCTGAACCGACTGTACGGCGATATATCCCGGAAGATAGGACTCTTCAGATTAGTTCATGTCCCCACATAGAATCAACCTTAATGTTATCTTCTTCTCAGTTTTCGAATACATTTAACGTCGTCTAATTGTAGTTTTTAAAAATAAATTTTATAAAATTCAAAATGGCTGAAATTTTATGACACTTGGAAGATCTCACGGCGGTCACTATGATGTTCATTGTTTCTGGGACGGAGTTAGTTAACGTTTCGGAGAAATATACGGCCTCCATCTACAGATTAGAAGACTTTGAAAACCGTACGCTTCTCCAATACATCGGTTGAGATCTACCAGACTATACGGCATCACACCCCAGAAGGCAGTAGTCTTCATCTTTGAAACTACTTTCTTTCTCTTCCTTTCGAAGTCAACGAACCTAATAATATTCTCATATGAATTTACTCTAAAGAACGTACAGTTGATACATCGTGTAAACGAATTATGCTCCTACTGCACTTAACATGACGATGCAGTGGCGCTGCCACTGGTGTGCTGTGTATTCCGGAAGACTGCTTCAGGTTCTTGGTTAGCGGTGATGAGGATAATAATAATAATAATAATAATAATAGTAATACAACTCCATGGCCTGTAGTCCGCAAGCGAACTATACCAACCGAACGACCGCCGCTTGTCGGCGAAGTAGTGCCAACTTTAGCAGATAGAGGGTGTCGCGTGATCAGCGCAATGAATCCCCACGGCTGTTAATCTCGGTTTTCTAGACCGGAGCCGCTACTTTTCCATTCAAGTAGCTCCTCAGTTGTCCTCACGAGACTGAGTGGACCCCGTTCCAGACCCACTACTTGTCGGAGAATCGAACACAGTACTTCTGGATCTGTAGCCAGGAACTCTGACCACTAGACCACAGAAGCGTTCAATAATAGTAATAATAATAATAATAATCGATTAGACTACGGACTGGATAACTGAAGAGTCGGGGTCCTGTTCCCAATAGGGACGAGAGATTTATCTCCCTTCCATAACGTTCAGACTAGCTCTGGGATCCACAACCAGGCTTTTTTACAATGGGTACCCGGGCGAGTTTCACTTCGGGGGTAAAGCAGCCGAAGCTTGAAACTGACCACTCACCTCCACCTAAAGCTAAGTTTAAGAATACGTGGAGCTATATCTGCACTTCCCCACATGTCTTCATGACATGATGTTTAAATAATTAAGCCCAGGAACAACTTCACCTCACCTTCTTGGATACAGCCTATCTATTCTGAAGTTGCGGATATGCCCTTGCTTGTTGATTGATGCGTAATAACAGGCCACGACAGTTCTACCCCAAATTTCTTCCTTCATGTCATTGATAATTATCCTGTCATGTTCCAGTCGAGCTAGTAATCGTGTAATTCTTTGAAAGCGTTTCGCTGCCGAGACAAATCTATTCGTAATCGTGACTGATAATGGAAAAGGCTGCCCTAGCATTCAGCCATGTCTGACGAAAAGAATTCCTCTTAAGGCTTGAATCTTACAAACAATGAAGAGATCTATCTTTTGGGATGTGATGCCGTATAGTCTGGTAGTTCACGGGGACGTACCTTCTCCATATTCAGAGTGAACCAGCAAACATTTCCGAATCGTCAGGAAAGTTCAGCCAGAGTGCACGGCGTCATATTCCAAGAGATAGCACCGTGCATATTTACCGCCGAAAGAATGTCTAACCCTCGCTGGGAACTGTGGTCACATTTCGCTAGAGTCTCACAGCGTGGACATACAAGGTGTGTCCCAAAAGTCATGAAATATATTTCTTTCCCGCGCTCCTACTGGTCGAAGCGCGCTGGAACCGGTTGGGTTGGGGGGGGAGGCCTTTAGCTTCACAGCGCGCCCAAAGGTCAGTCTGCCCGAGCATCGGAGGCGTCAGTATCGCTGATTTAGTGCACCTGTGTTTTGTGACCACGTCACGGCGCGCGATGGCGGATACTTTCGAACAACGTTGGGCGGTCAAGTTCTGCACAAAGCTCAACAAAAAAGCTGCCGAAACTCATGAACTGCTTAAGCAAGCCTACGGGGAGTCTGCTGTATCATATGTGCAAGTTACAAGGTGGGTGAAGAAGTTTAAGGAGGGTCAGGAAGGTGTGGAAGATGACCCCCGTTCTGGACGGCCATCAACAAGCCAAACCGATGAAAATGTGACTTGTGTGCGTGATTTGTTGAATACTGACCGTCGAATGACTGTCAGGTTGTTAGCCGACACTCTGAACAGTCCAAAAACCGTTGTGATTCGCATCGTTATGGACGAATTGAACATGCGAAAGGTGTGCGCCAAGCTGGTCCCCAAATTGTTGACGGACGAGCTGCCGCAGCCACCCTACAGCCCCGACCTAGCTCCGGCCGACTTCTTTTTGTTCCCGAGGATCACGACTGCACTCAAAGGACGCCGTTTTGAAAGCATTCAGGCTATCCAAGCGGCCGTGACAACAGCTTTAAATGAGGTTCCCGTCGAGGCCTTTGAGGGGGCATACCGGGCATGGGAGAGTCAGTGGATTATTGAAGATTATTAACACTTTGTACCGATATCATCAATAAATTTAAAAAAATATATATATATTTCATGACTTTTGGGACACACCTTGTAGACGCATCGTCTACGTAGAAGTTGTCAGTTTGTGCGTAAAGTGATCCTTACTTACTCATGGAGCTGAGCCCTTCTGGAGGAACCGCAAAATCTGCAGCTACTCAAGAATTTCCCAGCATTTTATGGAACCCAAAGGTTTATTACTGTGTTCACAGGAGCCCTCCACTGGTCCTTATCCTGAGCCAGACCAATCCAATCCATCCCATCCCATTCTATTTCTCTAAGATCCATTTTAATATTGTTCAACCACCTACGCCTTGGTCTTCCCAGTGGTCTCTTTCCTTCTGGCTTTCCCACCAATATCCTATATGCATTCCTCGTCTCCCCCATTCGTGCTACATGCTCTGTCACTCTCATCCTCTTTGACTTGATCATTCTAATTATACTTGGAGAAGAGTACAAGTTATGAAGCTCCTCATTATGCAGTTTTCTCCAACCTCCCGTCATTTCATCTCTCCTCGGTCTAAATATTCTCCTCAGCGCCCTGTTTTCAAACACCCTCAGTCTATGTTCCTCCCTTAAAGTCGGAGACAAAGTTTCACACCCATACGGAATCACAGGCAAAATTTCGGTTTTGTATATTCTAATTAATATATAACATTATGCGATTAATTGTAAGTGAAATCATAGCTAGCGAACGTAACAACAAGTCGTGCAATGAGTGATATGTACGCGAGAGTAGTACCCCATAAACTGAATCGTCTGTACGTATCGAGAGGGGATCTGAGGCTACCAGATGCTGATATCGGGTATCCGACGTAATGATATGATTAGGTTTTAAGTTTGTCATCTTCAGGACGATGAGATGGGCTGGACATATAGCGAGGAGATATGGGAGAGAAGAGAAATTAATACAAAGTTTTGGATGTAAACTTGACGAGGATCTGGCTGTAGATGGAAAAATAATATTAAAACGAATCATAAAGAAATAAAATGAGAGGATGTGGACTGGAATCATCCGGCTCAGGACAGAGATGAGATCAGTAGCCGGCTGCTGTGGACACGGTAATGCAACTGCGGCCTCCTTAAGATGATCCGGATTTCTTGAGTTGTTGAACAACTGTTAGCTTCTCAAAAACGACTTTATTCCATTTAGTCACATCTCGTGTTCCACAGTTTTCAAACCCGAAAAACAAAATAATTTGAGTTTTGTCCGTAAGAAGAACTAATGCTTTGACGAGACAGGTTATACAGGAATTCTAATCCATAAAATGGGGGAGACGAGGAATGCATATAGGATATTGGTGGGAAAGCCAGAAGAAAAGAGACCATTGGGAAGACCAAGGCGTAGGTGGGTGGACAATATTAAAATGAATTTTAGAGAGATAGGATGGGATGGATTGGATTGATCTGGCTCAGGATAAGGACCAGTAGAGGGCTCCTGTGAACACAGTAATAAATCTTTGGGTTCCATAAAATGCTGGGAAATTCTTGATAAGATGCATATTTGGCGGCTCCTCAAGAAGGGCTCAGCTCCATAAGTACGTAAGTGTAATATAGGCCTGGGCACAGGCCTAAAAATTTTAACCTACAGAAATACGTGCCCATCCTTTCTATAAATCAGGGCATGTTTGCAAGAGTCTACCTGTGTTTGTTAGACCTACTTTACACTGATCGCCTCACTTTCCCATGTTTTTTTTTTTCAGGATTCATAATCACCTTATCGTTTTGAGATTCTAGGCCTGGATAATTCGAGAAGCAGACAGAGCTCTGTTAAATAATATGAGTGTTTTTCATGCTGCATTTGTTAAAGGAATCGTGTTTGCTACAGCTGGTTGAATAATATGCCTTTTAAGATGACTTGACGTTACCTATTCACTGACAGAGACAAATAAGGCGATGTCCGGTGAACGTGAAGGCCAGCCATATCAGAGTAGCAGGCGCGCGAAACATTCATACGTCATTTCACATTTGCATGTTATGATAATTTCTTTGGAAAAAAAATAGACAGAAACATGGAAACTGGCGTTAGGTACAGAATTTTGTGTTTAGATTTCGTGACTACAATGCGAGAAATATCTCAAATGCGGCTATTAAATCCTGTTGATATGAACGTACTTGATACTCAGATTAAGTAAAGTAATAACGATAGAGTAGCGTTAACCTAATCCGACCTGACCGTTTTTCTTTTCCTTGGCACTACAGCCCCAGTGGGCCTAGGCCTACCTCCATGAACTTCTCCGTTCACTTCGGTTTTTCTAGATCTTACACATTCAGTAGGACTCCTTGGGCGGGTGATCAACTCGTCGCAAGGTCTCTACCTGTACACAAACACAGAAAAATGCACACACACAAACTAAACATCCATGCCCTGAGTGGGATTCGAACTCACGATCCCGGTTTCCAAGCGAGCGAAGACAGTAATGCCTTAGACCGCTCGGCTACCGTGACCGGCGACCTGAGCGTTTGGGTCTATTATTTACGTTCAAATAGCAGAATCCCATGAGGTCGCCTTTACAGTGATCAAAGTCTGCCTGGTACGTAAGCAGCTCCTACACAACACAGAATGTATTTGTCCTCTAAACCATGATGAATTCAGAAATAGAGCGGTGACTAAGGATTCATACTTTACTCTTAATATGGAAGATTCTGGAAGAAATCACAAATATATAGCCTAGTGATGTGATCAAATGGAGGAGGATGAGATGGGCAGGGTATGTAGCATACATATGGAGGTGAGAAATACTGACACTATACTAATAGGAAAACCTTTAAAGAAGCTACTGCTTGCGATATTTGCATTTATTCGTGGTTTTATTTGCGGTAGTTCCAATAGCTAAGAGTATGAAAATTTTGGAAACTTTACTCCCTTGACTCATTAGTTCTACACTCGTTTAAGAACCTTTGCCTAGTTAATGAGTGATGCATGTCCTCCACTGTTTACTCTTTGTGATATGACACTTTGTGCTAATGAATTTGTATTATCCGGAGTGATGCGGTTTGGCCTAATTCCGAGTTTTCTGGAATGATTACTGAGAATCACAAAGACCTTAATGTAGCCGGTCTCCGGGTCATATATTAACGATGTCAACTTTAAGCGAATCGTGAAAGTGGTGAGATGGGAGTACAGTATTTGCCTGAAAGAAACTGATTTTATAAAAGCGGTTTATATTCGTAACATACTGTACAGGGTATATCTTGCACTGCAAGCTTCCTCAGGTGGCAAAGCTTCTGGATTGTATTCGGGAGGTATCCGGATCGAATCTCTACCAGCACACCATGGTTTTCCTAAGTACCTTCACGTAAACGCCGGGACATTGTCTGTAATTCTGTCACGACCGTTTCCATTCACGTTTGTTTTTTTCATTTCACTATTCAGTGCTATAGGCTTATAGTGTGAGATAACGTACTGAAGACCGAGGGGTCGGATTTCGAGGTCCGGTAGGATGAAGAATTTTCTCTTCTCCACGTCGTCCAGACCTGCTCTGAGGCCCACCCAACCTCCTATCCAATGGGTACTGGGGATTCTTTCACCTGGGGTACACCGTCCCTGGGCGTGAAGCTGACCACTCATCTCCAGCTAGTGCCGAGTTCAAGAAAATGTGGATCTATGCATCCACTCCTCCATACGTCTCAATGGCATAGTGCTTAATTAGTTAAGTACAAGGACAACTGTACCTTTTTTACTTTTTTCCCCCCCTTGGCACTACAGGCCCAGTGGGCCTAAGCCTACCTTCATGAACTTCTCCGTTCACTTCGGTTTTTCTAGATCTTAGACATTCGGTAGGACTCCTTGGGCGGGTGATCATCTCGTCGCAAGGCCTCTACCTGTACACAAACACAGAAAAACGCACACAAACATCCATGCTCTGAGTGGAATTCGAACCCACGATCCCGGCTTCCGAGCGAGCGAAGACCACGCCTTAGACCGCTCGGCTACCGTGACCGGCCCTTTTTTACTTTACCTATATAATAATAGCATAACCTCACCATATTAGAGAAAAACTTCACTGATATGTCAACACCTACGGTCTGCGCGCAATCGAAAGCGTTGTCCTAAAACTTGTGATAAATTTGGCACCAAAAAATTCACTGATGTATCGACACCTACGGACTGCGCGCAATCGAAAGTGTTTTCCTAAGACTTGAGATAAATTTGGCACCAAAAACTCGCTAATGTATCAACACCTAAAGACTGGGCGCAATCGAAAGTATTGTCCTAAAACTTGTGATAAATTTGGTACCAAAAAATTCACTGATGTATCGACACCTACGGACTGCGCGCAATCGAAAGTGATTTTCTAAGACTTCCGATAAATTTGGCACCAAAAACTCGCTAATGTATCAACACCTAAAGACTGCGCGCAATCGAAAGCGTTGTCCTAAAACTTGTCATAAATTTGGCACCAAAAACTTCACTGATGTGTGAACACCTACGGACTGCGCGCAATCGAAGGTATTTTCCTAAGACTTGAGATAAATTTGGCATCTATCAGATGTCCGCTCCTTGTGTGACTCATTGCATCTCCCCAAACGTCAGGGGATGCCACGCGAATAAAACACACCTCTTTAATGGCGCCCCCAGTGTGTGTGTGTTTTTGGCCATTCTTATAAGCCCTGCTTTCGGCTGAACCATCTCAACTCCGAACGCAATTCTTGCTTCCTATGCAGCGAGTTTGTTTTTCGGCTAAGCAACTGACTGGTTGACTACTAACCCCTGCCAATACAACCCTAAGGTTCAAGGCTTCTCACCTAAGTCGCATGTGGCCGAATATAAAGAACGAAAAAGGACTCGAAGAAACATATTACATCCTGCTGAACGCATGGCATGTCCTCGTGTCCTCTCCCGGCGGCGATAGCTAACACATAAATGTCATATTGAAGGGCATCAGTAGTGAGATTATTGTATTTACCTTCCTGACTGATCCTTGCCACTCTGTGACCTATCGACAAAGACCCTATCACGCTTTAAGATAAAATTTGATGAAGGCTTTGAGTAAGAAATTGCTCTCAAACATGTCTACCTTTACAAACATCACTAATATTGGTTAGTTGGGAGATAAATCTGGTATTGTGGTAGGTGATGTGTTTGGACCTGCTGTTTTAAGGTCATAGGAGTAGGGACATGACAGAGAAATGGAAATCTACAGTGAGAACTTCACGGTTTTTTAGTCTTTATCTGTTATTGTTTAGAGTGCTTGAGATAGATACAACTTTATGAAAACCTCATAGGAAAGTATTACTAGAAAGACGGAAGTTGAGATCGGAGCATAATATTAAAAAGAATTCAATGGAGATAGGTTTTGGGAATTTTAACTGCCTAATGTGGCTCAGGATTTGGTTTTCATAACAACAAGAAAAATGTTAACCAGCTGAATAACTAACAGTTTGTTTGTTACCAAAGAAATACTGTGGTATTATTCCTTCAATCTTTAATTTGTTTCTTTTTACTTACTCGTATCGTAGTTGGGTGTGTTCATACCACAGCTCAAGTGCTGAGACGCTGATGAAGTCCTGGGTTCAGCCCTGAATGTAATGTTACATTCGTTGTGGACAAAGTGGCACTGTAGCAGGCGTTTCTTCTTTTGTCTCCAATTTCCACCTCCCCCCACCATTGATAGATACTCATCTGTGACGACATCTGGCTGCAGTTCCCTTCTCAGTTGGTTAGTGCTGGCGAATTTTAAAGCTGATATTTAGAGCCCACTTTTCTTATTTTGATAAAAATGAAGTAGGATCATAAGGCTAACTTTGGTGTCAAAGTTGATAGGTATATCATGCCATCTGAGCCATTCTCATCGCCATACTTAATAAATCTTTTCATCAATAATACCAACATTGCAGCCTCTCAAATTGTTGATGTAATAGCCAGAATATTATTTGAATATCTTAACCGATCGTCATGAAAACTGATGTTTATGTCACGACACCTGAGGCAATCTCAAAGGCATAATTTATTAATCCCTCTGCCATTAATACCGACAATGCAGTATGTCAGATTTTATTGTTTTACGTATTTACTTCATTTGGCATACATATTAAAGATGTTTCTGGTTGTCATATCAAATGATGAACTTCTAGTGAAAGGAAATTAGGAGGTTAGCTTTCCTCAGAACTTTTCGTTTCTTTCATTGTCTTCAAAATTCGTTACATTGCCAAGTGGTACTAATCTTTCAACATCGTAGTGTCACAAAGTAGAAGTCTCCAGCGATCGACATTATGCATTCACCGCAGCCGTTTCCAGTTCCTTGACGTGAACACCAAATTTGCCGAGCTCAACAAAATGTGCCATAGGAAAAAATGTAATACAAATTAGGATACCAAATGTGAATAAATAGACTGCACTCGTACAAGGGAACGTAAGCTTCAAAATCTAGTGGAATAAATATAATAACCGCATCAATTATACGTAGTGTGTTCAAAAAGTATCGAGCCTTTGGTCGGCAGAAATACATTTATTGATTTGGAGGTACAAAACCCTAATCCCCTTCAAAGTAGTCTCCTTGGTAATGCACACACTTCTACTGGCTCTTCCGCCATTGTTGGAAACACTTCTGGAACGCGTCTTTTGGAATGGTGATCAGCTGGACCGTCGCATTCCGCATGATGTCTTCTCTTGACTCAAATCGGGTTCCTTTCAGCTGCATTTTCAGCTTGGGAAATAGCCAAAAGTCACACAGAGCCATATCGGGGGAGTAGGGAGCCTGACGAACCACAGGGATGTTGTGTTTGGCGACGAAAGTCTGAATCAGATGCGCAGTTTCGGTACGAATTTCGCGGACACTCTCCTCATGCCCAAATCCTCGGTCAAAATTGAATGTACAGATCCACTGCTTACCCCTGTCTCGTTCGCAAGTTCTCGGACTGTGATACGACGGTCCTCCATGACCAAAGTCCGCACTTGCTCAATGACATTCTCATTTCGGCTTGTTGAGGGTTTGCCTGAACGCGGTTCGCTGTCCACTGATGTGCGGCCATCTTTGAAGCGGTTGTACCAATCCTTTATCCGTGAGTTGCTCATGGCATCGTCCCCGAAAGCCTGTTGAATCTTGCGAATGGTTTCCACTTGGGTATCGCCAAGCTTTTGGCAAAATTTGATGCAATATCGCTGCTCATGTTGTTCCGCCATTTTACACCTTACTGGAATCCGACGAGCGCTCACTACACGTCCTTGCTCATAGGCCGACTGCCAGCGACTGACGCTTTCTGCGGGCGTGAAAAAATTCACGACTGCGCATGAATGTCCCCTCCACATCTCCACCGAAGGGAGCCTCCCGCGCTTCATTGGTTTACGCGGGAAAAAAGAAGGTTCGATACTTTTTGAACACACCACGTATAATGTCGCAATAATAATAATAATAATAATAATAATAATAATAATGAGCCGAGATTGCGCAATCGGTATAGCGAGTGGCTTCGGGCTGGACTACCGAGGGGTCGGAGTTCGAGTCCCGGTAGGTTCTAGAATTTTCTCTTCTCGACATTATCCAGCCCGGCACTGGGGCCCACCCATCCTCCTTGTTATCCAGCAAGAAACACATATCGACGTTTCGAAGTCGCCGCAGTACGCAAGACGAGTGATTCTGTTTTCCACGTTTGTACCGCTTTCTTCGGAAATGAAAGTTGCGAGTAGGGAGAAGCTTATTTTGTGTGTATCTGTTGCAACAGGGATGGGCTCATTTCATGAAACTGAGCCGCAAATGTCACCGTTTCTATAACGGGCTTTAAAACAGTAACCTCCTTGGTCATTGCTTTATTTATAAAAAAAAAAATCTTTATTTTTCAAAGTGAAAATATAAAGTTTTTGTTAAACTGACACCGTGTAGACGGGTGTTTGTGTATGAACATTTCGGAGGAACACGCTACTTTGTCATGGTCTCAGAGTCACGATTCACAAGGCCACAGAATGAATCTTCGCCATCTTGAAACCCTGAAAACCTCTGGCTCTGTCTCGATCTCTCACACATGCACGCACGCACACGCGCACGCACACATAGAGTGTAATTGAACAGGACGCGCAAACTTTGGACACCAGTCCACATAGCAAAACAAGAACAAATGTCCATATTGACATGTGTCCGAAAACATTTAATTTGTGAGTTATAACTGAAATAGACGAGGAAGAAGACGTAAGGAGATGCTGGATGACCTTGGGGAAAGAAGAGGATATTTTCATTTGAAGGAGAAAGCTCTAGATCGCATCAAGTGGAGGAACTGTTTTGGAAGAGACTGTGGACCTGTCGTCTTGACAGATTACAGATGAATGAATGAACTGAAATAGTACTCTCATGACCTACTAGCCGTGCTATGCGAACGGTTCTCAGTAACACTTGTCATAACCGACGGATGGGTAGAGGAGGACCCACTGCGTGCCTCCACGCTAGCCAGATTTGAATCCTCTAGATTTTTGTCTATGCAGATATCTAAACCCCCTTTGCTTATGCAGCTCCTACTGACAACCAGAGGCACTTCTTCGCATTCTAGATGCCTCTCAGTTTTAACGGAAGGGCACGGCCAGGATATTTTCCGTGGGGGGAAGTGTTAGAAAAATCCAAAGAAATTATGCTTATAACCTTACGTTTAAGCCTTTAAGACCATTTTTAAGGTTCACACTAGAATTATAGTGGGGGTTCTGTAGGATGGAAGAATACATTTTTATATAAATTTAATTTTTTACTGCCTCTGTGGTCTAGTAGTCAGAGTTTCTGGCTACAGATCCAGTGGTCCCGAGTTCGATTCCCAGCATTACCAGATTATCTGAGAAGTAGTGAGTCCACTCATCCTCGTGAGGATAATTGAGGAGCTACTTGAATGGAAAAAGTAGCGGCTCCGGTCTAGAAAACCGAAATTAACGGCCGTGGGGATCCCTTGCGCTGACCACGCGACAACCTCTATCCGCTAAAGTTGGCATTATCTTCGCCGACAAGCGGCGGTCGCTCGGTCGGTGTAGTTCGCGTGCGGAGTTTTTAAAGTAATATTTGATACAATTCCTTTATATCTTTTCTTTCGATTTAATTTTTTTAAATCGATAGGCAAGGGTCGTATTCATAGCTTTTTCTCTCATTTGTAGGCTTTCATGGTTGAAATACAATATTGCGGAGGAAAACAGTTTTTATTTTGTTTCGGATATGAACGGAAACCAACCTCTCTTATCCCGGCGAGCCCACAGTATTACAGCACCTCTCTCGGCTGAAATCCTGTTGCAGGTACGACGGTGAGACTCCATCAGCCTTAAATTCTTTCGATTGAAGGTTCTGTGTGTGTCAAGTCATTTCAGACGAAACCGCAGGTAAAATGTCTACTGGGAAGGCTAACGGCTAACGATCCTACGAAGTTACATGATAAGGAGGAGCAGAAAGGTAAATATTGAAATATGTATCACGTATGAATATTGGGTTGGAGCATAGTGATACCGTGGCCCTCCGTACTCGGAGACAGGATGCAGTAACGGCTGTGACGGAGTAAATATGTTATTTCAAACAGAGGCAAGGGATGACTTTGTGTGAGTTACGAGATCGGGTGAAGAGGGGAGGTCACAAAGTTTAAGGTACACTCCGATTACGTCCTAGGAAAACAGTTTCTCAGTAAGCCTTGCATCATCGGGCTATATTCTATGGATGGGCCATGACATACGCAATCTCAGAAGATATTACCCAGGCACCGTCAATATTCTCAAACAGAAACAAAAACTCCGTGGCCTGTAGTCCGCAAGCAAACTATATTGATCGAGCGACCGCCGCTTGTCGGCGAAGTTAATGCCAGCTTTTTGCGGAGAGTGTGTTATGTTGTCAGCACAACGCGGCCGTTAATCTCGGTTTTCTAGACCGGAACCACTATTTCATTGAAATAGCTCCTCAATTATCCTCACGAGGTTGAGTGGAACCCGTTCCAGATTCACTACTTATCAGAAAATCTGGTAGGTCCGGAAATCAAACCCGGAACCTCTGGATATGTAGCCAGGAATTCTGACCACTAGGTCACAGAGGCGGTCACCGTCAATATGCTCACAAAGAAAATTATCAATTACAGAATATTTCCACACATCTTGACTCTTTCTGCTTTATATCATGCAAATTCTGTAGATTGGGGGGACAAAACAGAATTGTCACATGTCCAGTATATGCGGGACTGAAAGCAAACACCGAGAAGTAAAATTGTGTGAAATATGAGATTTTAACAGCGGTAGAAATGTTTACTGCGGGCAACTAAATGTTTGCTGAAGTTTAAAAGTAGCTAACTGTCCCCCATCTTCGGAGTAGAAGATGGAAAGTGTAAGATTTTTCGAAAAGTTGGTAGTCCCTTATGAGACTAAACGGCGCCATAAACCATAAAACCTTAATCTGAAAAGAGAGAACCCAGACCCCACTTCGAAAATTTTTTAATTTAGAAAGCATGCTATTTAATTGTAGTTTATGTACTGGCGGTGAGCCTTAGGCTGTATATATCAACGAATGATTGGATCACAGTGAATGACTTGTAATGGGTGTGGGTGGGAAGTTGCCTGATTCAGGCATGTAACGTCTTCCATCTTCAGGGTCGAAATTCAGGCCAAGCAAGAACCAAACAGACACTCCTGCCAAGCGCCAGTACACTTCTACCGGAATGCACAGTGTCACAACTCATTGTCATCACTATGAGAACTTCAAATCCACACTCTCATAAACTTTGGAGATACAAACTGAGTTTCACTTGCAGAAAGTTATATAATGAGACTCTTGTAGTGTTGTATCCTGTTTGTGTGCCTACAAATAGAAATGGAAGGGTTATCTTCGCACAAATAAATGTTTTATTATTCCCCTCACACACAGATGGCGGTAAGGTTGTCATCCTTATGCGCCGGCCGCCCTTTACCCCCCAGGAAGATTCATGGTACTCATTTCTGTTAGAAGCTGAGTCGACCCCAGGGCCAGAGTGTGGCTGTAAGTATTAGGTAAATTAAAAAAATCCACCTCATCGGGACTCGAACCCGCGACCTTCCTGCTTGTAGCATGGTGCCTAACGAACTACGCTCCCTTGCGAAGGTCAGTACGTCTCTGGGAACTCAGAGAGAGAGAGAGAGAGAGAAAAGCCGGCGTTCGGCTGACATTAAATTAAAAACATATTACACTGTCATTTGCTATTTATACGTAATATAATGTGATGCAATATATAAAGTTATAATTTATATATTATATATTTTAATATAATATTTATAATATATATTGTTTTAATGTTTGTAACAATTGATCTGTTTCAAGTATTTCTCGAACGAAATAATCTTTGGAAATGTTACGGAAGCCTGTGTTCTCGTAAGAGGGCTACAGTAGACAGCTGCAACGTAAATTTAACGTCCACCCTAAACACAATTCACGTAAGGTCTCCTTTTTTATGGGAAAAGAAACCCTTCAAAACCACACGGTCAGTGGACACGAGTTGAAATTTTCCCTGGAAAGGAATAGTAGCAAGATTTTTTGATGGACAGGATTCAAGCTGGAGGTACGCGTTGACGAGATGGTCCATTCACTGACCACACAGGAGCACATGCCTCTCTATTCAGACCGGCCTCTTCTATCGCCCGGGCTGATTATCCCAAATACTTAAAAACCGGAACAGCTTTTCTTCCAACAGTTACATGTTTCTAAATAATATTGTAAATCTATTATGAATACGCCCTTCACGTCGCTCCATTCTTCCCTTCTAGGCAAAGAATTCGGATACAAGAAAAGAGTGAAAAAAGCGGACTAAAAATCTTTTTCTCTCTCTGCAATAGTTCTTTCTTCTTAGCACAATCCTTCTTTACTCTCCTTCTCTTTCTGGGGTGGGAGATATCGCAGGGAGACTCAGCTATTGTTATCATGCGGACACATGACGAAATGTCGCCAAGTCTGTCCAGGTGCGTGGACAGTTCAATCCGGCCGTCGCTGCATCGAAGACCCCAGAATTTATCAACTTCTTATGTAACCGATATCACAGCCAATGAAATGTGTACTCTGTACGAGCCGCCCGTTGATTGAATTTTGTTTTCTGTGGCGCTACAGCCCCAATTTGGGCCTAGGCCTACCTCCATGAAACTCTCCGTTTCACTTCGGTTTACTAGATCTTACTCATTCGGTAGGACTCCTTGGGCGAGTGATCAGCTCGTCGCAAAGCCTCTATCTGTGACAAACACAGAAAAACGCACACAAACATCCATGCCCTGAGTGCGATTCGAACCCACGATCCCGGCTTCCGAGCCAGCGAAGACAGTGCATGCCTTAGACCACTCGGCTACCGTGACCGGCGATTGCATTTTACTTCGCATTATTTTCGTAATTCTCGTAATTTGATAAAACTGCATAATGACGAGCTTCATAACTTGTACGCTTCTCCAAGTGTAATTAGAATTATCGAGTCAAGGATGATTAAATGGGCAGGGCTTGTAGCACGAATGGGGGGAGAGGACGAATGTATATAGGATATTGGTGGTAAAGCCGGAAGGAAGAAGACCCCTGGGAAGACCAAGACGTAGGTGAGTGGACAGTATTGAAATGAATCTTAGAGAGATATTGGATTGATCTGGCTCAGAATAGGGATCTGTGAAGGGCTCTTGTGAAAACGGTAATGAACCTTTGGACTCCATAAAATGCTGAGAAGTTCTTGAGTAGCTGCACAATTGGCGGCTTCTCAAGAAGGGCTCAGCTCCGTAAGTGAATGGTACCATTGCCGTCATTCTTGTTGAGGGTTTAAGAGGCGTGTAAGACGAAGTAAAATTTACATTCAATGTCTTTTGTTATTTACTGCCTGCAGGTTCAAGTCTCCTTCCATCATCTTCAGAGGATTTGTATGTGTCCAGTAATTTACAGAACGTTAATTTCCATTAATAACTTTTACAACAGTTCTTTCACTTATAACATTAATATTAAATCCTCCACATCGTTTCCGAGAGAAGGGATAGCACAGGCGATATAGCGTCTGGCTACGGGCTGGACGGAGGAGAGGTGGGTATTCGATTCCCGGCAGGGGCATGAGATTTTTCTCTTCTCCACGTCGTCCAGACCGGCTCTGGGGCCCACTCACCCTCCTGTCCAACTAGCACCGGGAGATCTTTCCCTGGGACAACTTTACCTTTTTTTTTAAAATATGCCAGTGCTTCATAAAAACCTTCATGCTCTATCTTTAGAGAACAAGTTCTACACAGAAGACGATGATCCTCGAATTCGATTTTAGGCTGTCGCCCTATGAAGCTTGGGTGTCTTGTGTTCTGCTTAAGGCCCAGCAACACTCCTGAGGATCCCACGTGACAGTTTCACATGCCCACTGTGTGGCTGTCAGTGGGCAGTGCAGGTAACGAGAGGTTTTCTGAGGGAAACTCGACAGTTTTTGTTTAAGTCGTCAGCAACTCAGTTCAAGTAGATTATATCAAGGCTCTCAGAAGACCCAGTATTTGTTACCTCTGCGACCGTTACCGAATTCTTTATTACAAAATACATGAGCTTAGTGAACCGTTGATTTGTGGTCACTGGACTAGATCTCACGTGACATCCATCTGCTGGACAAGTCAATCAGACGGCAGTTCACATATCTGACCTGTGTGACAACATAAGTTGAAAGGTAAACTCCCGATAATCCCCGAATGCACCGAATGACAGGTCTGTTAACTGCCACATGACCACAGTATCACAGCAGAAGTCACTTCGGTCCCCAACACATGCGCATAAAATATATTTTCCAGAATTTGATTTCATAATTATATTTTGATTTTTCAAAATCGACTTTTTTTCCCCCATGTTTGGTGGACCCTACGGGGTTCTGTCCAACTATGATTTGGTCATTAACCAGAATAACAGTTACAGGTAAAGAATGCGTGTTTTGTAAATTGCTCTTCTTTGCGGAATTTTATTAATTCCATCACACACAACCACTGCATTATAAGATAAAGGTAAAAGGTAAAAGGTAAAGATTTCCCTGTGCTTAACTAATTAAGCACTACGCCATGAAGGCGTATGGGGGAGTGGATGTATAAATGCACATTTTCTTGACCTCGGCACTAGCTAGAGGAGAGTGGTCAGCTTCACGCCCCAGCCGTTTTACCCCCAGGGAAAGTGCTCCGGTACCCACTGGATAGGAGGCTGAGTGAGCTCCAGAGACGATCTGGACGCTGTGGAGAAGAGAAAAATATGTTGCACCTGCCGGGAAACAAACCCCGGCCAACCAGTCCTTAGCCCGTTGCTATGCCAATTAAGCTAATATGTGACAACAGGTTTCTAAGGAGAGTATTTGTACCTTCAAGTGAAGGGACTTGATGCAAGAGGACTCTGTTTAGTGAGCAGCTCCATGTGTGAGCTCTGCTGTTCTCATGGCGGTTTATGTGAGGACACCTGTCTTTTGGGAAACGAATTGGTGCAGTGGGTTCGTCTCAACTTTCTACCAGACTACACGTCGTCACATCCTGTAAGAAAATAATCTTCAGTAGCTTCATAATCTAAGGTCCCCTCTTCACAGAATATCATTTTTCCCTTTGGTGTTACAGCCTCAATTTGGGCCGTGGCCTACCTCCTTGAAACTCTCCGTTTCACTTCGGTTTACTAGATCTTAGACATTCGGTAGAACTCCTTGGGCGGGTCAGTAGCTCGTCGCAAGGCCTCTACCTATACACAAACACTGAACATCCATTCCCTGAGTTTATTCGAACTCACGATCCCGGCTTCCGAGTGAGCGAAGACACTGCATGCCTTAGACCGCTCGGCTACCGTGACCGGCAATGTATAAGAAAAATATATAAGAATTCAGTTCGTACCTCACAGCAAACAGATCCGAACCCACGATCCCGGCTTCCGAGCGAGCGAAGACACTGCATGCCTTAGACCGCTCGGCTACTGTGACCTGCCAGAATATAATTTCTTTCTTCCCCTTGACACTACAGCCCCAGTGGGCCTAGGCCTACCTCCATGAACTTCTCCGTTCACTTTGGTTTTTCTAGGTCTTACACATTCGGTAAGAGTCCTAGGGCGGGTGATCAGCTCGTCGCAAGGCCTCTACCTGTACACAAACACAGAAAAACGCACACACACAAACTAAACATCCATGCCCTGAGTGGGATTCGAACCCACGATCCCTGTTTCAAAGCGAGCGAAGACAGTACATGCCTTAGACCGCTCGGCTACCGTGACCGGCCGCCAGAATACCATTAGAGTGATCCAATTAAAGAGGATGAGAGCGACAAGGTATGTAGCATGCATGAGAGTGAAAAGAAATACACGATTTTAATGTGAAAAACTGATATGAAAGTGGCAGGCGCTCGTGAACGCTATAGCTAACCATCGGGTTCCATGCTAGGCAAGGAACGTTTTGGAATCACTGGGTTTTTGGACTGTAGCCATCGTCTGGTATTCTAAAAAAAAAACACTTGATCTGTTTCCGTTCTCAGGGAGGGTGGAGACACCTAGTCAGTTGGGACCGTTAGGATGAGCTAACCTCAGTCACTGAGCTTCTTGACTCAGTTTCTTTACCAGCTGAGCAAACATCAGATTATCAAGAAGCTGCGTGAATTTCTTTTGTTTGTCCGCCATTGCTGACTGCTTCCTGATTTAAGTCCCTCTTGCCCTCAGACGTTGCAACGACTTTTATTGGAAAACCTGCCGCATTGAGACAGTGACGGGGGAAAGTAGTGCCCGAGGCGATGCAGATATTGACGACGTATCCGCGTTTATAGGGCGGTGGGGGCAGGAAAAGATAACCCTGAATTGACATCTTCTAGGGCGATATCCCTTATCAATATGGAGACAGTACCCGAAGTTTCGGAAACTATCTCGGTCATCATGATGAAGGAGACGGAGACAGCTGCCGAAACACTAAGCACTAACACTGCAGAATGTCCGAAAGACTCGAATCAGTGATACAAAGCAAGGAATTCAGGCTTAAATTGCTTCTATCAGCCCAGCAACGCTGAAGAGCATTCACAACGACGTGAACTTCCATTCACAAACGTGCTTCTAATATTATGGACAATATTCGGGTTAGCACAGTCGGTACAGCGACTGCCTACCGGCTGGACGACCGGGAGATCGGAGTTAAGAGTCCCAGTACGGTCAGAATTTTCTCTTCTCCAAGTCGTCCAGATCGGCTCTGTGGCTCACTCAGCCATTATCCAATGGGTAACGGGGACTCTTTCACCGGGGGTAAAGCGGCAAGGGCATGAAGCTGACCACTCACCTCCAGCTGGTGCCTAGGTCAAGAAAATGTGAATCTATGCATCCACTCCCCATACACCTTCATGGCGTAGTGCTTAATTAGTTAAGCACAGGAACAAATTTACCTTTATTCCGAAGGGAAAATATTAACATTATGTTACGGACATCCTGTATATCGACACGGCTTACAGCTGCCATGAGAGATCTCTGTTTCGCGCCAGACGGGAGCGAATATGTACCCCGTAGCCTGACAGAGGAAACAAACTTGTTTCGTGAGAAGTGACAGTTATACAATGGAAGTATCGATGAAGCTCGTTCAGGCGGTAACGCTTCTGACTTGGAGTCGAGAGATGTCCATTTCGACTCTCTGCAGGGACACCTATTATCTTGACTGACGTTCCTCTCACTCCTTTCTGTCACGTTCCAGTACTACTTCCTGCACTTCCTTTCCGGCGCCTCCAGGAACCACTACTTCATTGCCAGTCGTGAGGACTGAGCAACTGACAGCGACATTCGTTCCAAGAAGTTCTGGAGAGTTTTTTTTTATTGCTAGTGGGGTGAGACTAAGTCCCTTGTACTGCGGCCACTTCTGGCCTGTTGTACCAGCCCCAGATTATAGGTGAGGGTGATTGCGGAGCAATTGGTGGAATGAAGATTGGCAGGGAAAACCGAAGTACTCGGAGAAAACATGCCCCAGCGCCACTTTGTCCATCGCAAATCCCACTTGACCACACCCGGGATCGAACCCGGGCCGCCGCGTTGGGAAGCCAGCGACTAACCGCTTGAGCTATGGCGCAACCAGGGTGACAATCATACTCACATTCGAGCATGTGTAATTTATCCATCTCCTTTAGAAGGTGTGGTGACGTAATTTCTGAGAGCACCCCAGAGTGTAAGGTTCATACTATTCGCATTGCTCAATGGACATTACATCTTGTGCTCAAATTAAATCTTCACGTCTTTGCTAAATTCACCAATGACCTGCTGTCTTTTAATCCATCATGAAGTTTTAATGTGATTACTTTCTATAAACTCTTGTTACACAACTTTCGCAGGAAGTGTCATTCGTTTCGTGTCCACATTGCGTTCAAGTCCCCCAGTGATTTACAGCCTACCAAAGCTGAAAGAATCGTAAATCCAGTTCATCTTGTGCAGAATATTAATATGGGGCTCTTTAAAGCATTTGCTTTTCCGTAATAATTTTTCGGTATTGTGCAGAAAAGTTTGTAATTTACATTTCATGTTTGTCTAAAAGCCTATATAGCCACTCAGACCTCAATTCAACAGAGTCTGTACCTTGCTGTTTCAATAGGTAAGGAGATTTGAGCCTCATTATCTGTAGAGCTATGAAGATCTGAACCTTGTTGTCTGTAGAGGCATGAATGTCTGAGCCTTGATGTCTGTAGAGATATGAAGGTCTGAGCCTTGCAGTCTGTAGTTGTATGAAGGTCTGAGCCTTGATGCCTGTAGAGGTACGAAGGTCTGAGCATTGATACCTGTAGAGGTACGAAGGTCTGAGCCTTGATGCCTGTAGAGGTACGAAGGTCTGAGCATTGATGCCTGTACAAGTATGAAAGTTTGAGCCTTGATGTCTGTAGGGCTGTGAAGGTTTGAACCTTGATATCTGTAGAGATATGAAGGTCTGAGCCTCACTGTCTGTAGATGTATGAAGGTCTGAGCCTTGATGCCTATAAAAGTATCAAGGTTCGGGCCTCGCTGCATCTAAAGGCATAAAGATCTGATTTCGTTTCTCAGTGTCTTCAACTGTTATGGAAGTGATAACTTTGCCCTTGCTTCTTCACTGAATTTGTTTATTCACCCCTTCGTTTCCTGACTGACCTCCTGTGTGCGTATTGACAGAGCCCCATATGTATATTACTTTGAACCAGAGCTTTGTTTCTGGCCACATTAATCAGCGCTTCAAGAGAAGACATAATTTGCTAATGTTAACAATAAGCTATATGTATATATAGTCTACATTAATGTCATTGACGCTATTGCTTAAACCTTAGTTTGATTCTCTATATAGATTTGAGGAAACCGGTATAAGATGTTTTCCGCGAAATTAAAATTCTGCAGAATACTGCAACAACTAAAGCCTTTTCTTTCTTTTCCTTCGCCTTTCTTCCCAGATTTCCCATCACAAGTTTCCTACTGTATGTGACGTTAGAAGTAAAGGGAAAAGCTTATAGGAAAGCAAAAGGCTTTGGTCATCACAAGCTTCAATCTTCGGCCATACCGCCCTCCAACTTGGCTACTTCCCCCTTGCTACCACGACTACCCTTACCCTCTGTCCCTCACACTAGTTTTCCCCTATACCATCCCCTAACTCCGAAGCTTTTTTCCTATTTCCTTCTTTTTCCCTTCATGCTTAACCACCCTCTTTACCATCTTTGTCTGTCTCATCAAAATCTCTCTCTTTCTCTTTTATCCCCTACTTTTGGTTCTCGACAAATCCCCTCATTTTGGATTTGGGAGAAAAAAGGGGAAAACTCTTGTCCAGCCCAGCAACCCCTGTGTACTTTGCTGTACTGAAGCGTGCGTTCCACTGCCAGATGCATTATGGGACTTACTTGTTGGTCTGCAGATAGTCGGGCGCGATATGACGCCATGAATGCAGAAATCAATGCAAAAACTCTGTTCGTTGTGGGTCTACGAAATTGCCTGAGCTTGTGGGTATGAAGAGGACTGTGTTATGCTATATTACTCCTTATAGTAAGATAGATATTACCGACGTTTCGGTGGATGAAACACAGTAGTACTCCACTTGCTGCTTGTTTCTTCGTTTTACTCTTCGATCTTGGAGATGTAGGGAGTACGTTCTTCCGAAACGTCTGTAATCCACCATACAACGCAGCGTCACATCTCAGAAGTTAGTACTGTTTATAGTTACTGCTGTGAGAACCTCAGTTCTCTAAGTAGTTACTTGACAGGGCATCGAATTCATTAGAGTCCCTAAACAGTCGACAGTAAATTTCAGCTGCTCGCCAAATTCGCTGTCTTTATGGGACCCGAAGTTGCATCTTTCTATCACGTGTACTTTCCTACGCTAAATGGTCCTTCCCGGCGTACGCTGCATTTCCGGTCCACGTCCTCCCTCGTTTCATGGTTGTAGAAATAATATCAATGTGACACATCTAGAATATTGTGGCGTGTAGACCCGTTGCTAGACAACGCCCGCAACATACACGCGGCCAACAGTACAGGAGCAGATGTTGCGTGCGTTGTCTAGCAACGGGTCTATCTTTGAGAGTGCGTTATCAGAATCTTACATAGATTATTACGTCATCATTAGGGAATCGCAGGATCCTATTTTCAGCGTGAGACGGGAGTCAAAATGGCCATACCGAACATGTCGCTGATCATACAGGACTTCTTTCCAAAAACACTCAAAGTGTTCTGGACACACAGTGTACGTAGGTGGATGTTACTCGTACAAACATAAAAGGCCGCGCCATAGCTCAAGCGGTTAGTCGCTGGCTTCCCACCGTGGCGGCCCGGGTTCGAGCCTGGGTCTGGTCAAGTGGGATTTGTGGTGGACAAAGTGGCGCTGGGGCAGGTTTTCTCCGAGTACTTCGGTTTCCTCTGCCAATCTTCATTCTACCAAATTCTCCATCATCGTAATCACCCGGTGCAGGTACAATAGACCAAACAGTGGCCGACGTGCCGAGTGGACCCAGCTGGACTCCACCCCCCCCACTATGCGAATACTCGTACAAACTGTATTGCTTGATATTCGCTAGTGGTAATGTATGTATGGTAACTTTATTAAGTCTATTTACGGACATATTGTCATTGATGGTGCTAATAGGCGCGGCGGATTGGTGGCCGTAATGAATTTGAATACAAACACACAGTATCAGTTATTAACTAACTTGTTGTAATGCTGTTTCAAGTGCAAGAGTCAGCGTTGCATCGTATGCGAATGTGTCATAAACATAGAATCGATAAGGGATTATAAGGAGACCGTCGTTGTTTTTAATTTTCAGTATTTATGTTTGATTTGCGATGGGCTGATCCCCCATCCAAGGGGTCCTACCGGCTGTGTATAGGATCAAGAAACTGAAAAAGCGGCCAGAGCCCAACAAAGGGCTGTAGAGCTATAATAATAATAATAATAATAATAATAATAATAATAATAATAATAATAATATACGGACATAACAAAGGGTGCTAATCATTATCCGAAGGCTTTTTCGTTATTAAAGACCTACCTAGCTAGATAACTAACTAAATTGTTCTTGAGAAGCCACCAGTTGGTGACGCGCTCAAGAAACTTTTAGCCTTTCATGTGATTCTAAGGTTCATCACCGTATTCACAAACGCCAGTTACTAATCCATAGTTTGAGCCATATGGATCCAGTCCATGCCCCCATCTTATTTCCGTAAAGTAACAGTAAGGTAAAGTTGCCCCTCTGCTTAACTAATTAACTAATACGTCATGAAGGCGTATGGAGAAATGAATCGATAAATCCACATTTTCTTGACATCGGCACTAGTTGGAGGTGAGTGGTCAGTTTCACGCCTCTGCCGCTTTATCCCCCGGGAAAGAGCCCCCGGTTCCCATTCGATAGGAGGTTGGGTGGACCCCAGAGCCGGTCTGGTCGACGTGGAGAAGAGAAAATTCTTGACCCTACCGGGACTCGAATTCCACCCCCTCGGCCGTCCATCCCTTTTCCAGTCTCAATACCTTCATTGGGTGCATCCTGTTGTGTGTTTCAGACATACACATATATAGTCTATAATGCTTTGACCACGGAAATTTCAGCAAAACCCGTTCGCCGATGACGGCGGTGATTTCATGAAACGGACAACAGAAAACATTTGTGCAGTATTCTTTATGCTCCGTGATAGTCTCGAGAGAGAGAGAGAGAGAGGTAGAGCCATGCGCACAGAAGAGTGCCTGCACTCACGCACGGGCTTCGCAACTACTGTATTCAATGTTTGGGCCTCTCTCTTGTGGCGCGAGGTCTCCAGTACGCAACAGACCCTTTGTGTGCGCCACTGAAGGACAGAAAGAAATGGTTTCTCGCACCTTCAACAGCAAGAGGACTGGAAGCACATGCCATTCATTGTACAGTTCTGTGTCTCAGGCATTTCACGCCTTCTAATTAACTATCTTACTAAAGTAATAGGAACAAGGGGCTTCATAACTTGTACTCTTTTCCAAGTATAATTAGAATGATCAAGTCAAGGAGGATGAGGTGGGCAGGACATGTAGCACGAATGAGGAGAAGAGGAATGCATATAGCATATTGGTGGGAAAACCAGAAGATAAAGAGTCCACTGGGAAGACGAAGGCGTAGGTTGGCGGACAATATTAAAATGGATCTTAGAGAGATTGAATGGGATGAAATGGATTAGATTGACTTGGCTGGATCTTAGAGAGATTGAATGGGATGGTATGGATTAGATTGACTTGGCTCAGGATGGGGACTATTGGAAGGTTCTTGTGAACACGGTAATGAACCTTCGGGTTCCATAAAATTCTGGGAAATTCTTTAGTAGCTGCACAATTGGTGGCTCCTGAAAAAGGGCTAAGTTCCATGAGTAAGTAAGTACTGAATTAGTAGGACTTTTTCTCACTGCTCTACAACCCCCTCGGGCCCTGGCCTCTGATCTTTTTCCGTTTCATTATTATTTTACAGAAGGAAGGTCTCCTTGGGCGGGTGCTCAGACCGTCGCAAAGCCTCTACCTAAACACAGGACAACACAAACATAAAATAAAGACATACACACACCAAACATCCATGCCTTGTGTGGGATTCGAACCCACGATCCCGGCTTCCCAGCGAGCGAAGATAGTGCATGCCTTAGACCGCTCGGCTTCCGTGACCGGAAAATTAGTGGGAATACCTAATGAAATATTAACGTAGTCTAACTAACATTGCAAACACATGAAGTGTTCAGATTACTCCCTCTGTTCTGTTGCATTCAGAATTAACTTCTGAATCTCTTAATAGTTTTTTTGGGCAATTGGTGGGATTCTTGGACGGGGTTCGCGTATCACAATATTTACTTTCACAGAACAAAACGAGATACTGATCAAGTCGTTGCTTATCGATAACATGAGGGTGTAATGCTGTTGTTCACTAAATGGGGTACACTGATCACAAAATTGTCGTCAAAATGACGTAACGCTCGAATTTATTTTGTTATCGGGTATTTGTTAGTATGCAAGACATGCGCACTTCATACCGCTCATTATGCAGTTTCAAATAATAATGCTATTTAAGATGAGACTGGATTTCTATTAGCCTATTTTTCTTATTTTAAGAAATAAAATCAACCTTATGAACTGGGCCGCGTCACAACTCAAGCGGTTAGTCACTGCCTTCCCACCGCGGCGGCCCGGGTTTGATCCCGGTTCTGGTCAGGTGGGATTTGTGGTGGAAAAAGTGGCACTGGGGCAGGTTTTCTCCGAGTACTTCGGTTTCTCCTGCCAATCTTCATTCCACCAATTGCTCCACAATCACCCTCACCTAGTATCTGGGGCTGGTACAATAGGCCAGAAGTGGCCGCAGTACAAGGGACTTAGTCCCACCCCACTAGCAATAAAAAAACCTTATGAATTCACCTCCATATCTCTGTGTGTATGTACGTGAGTGTCCCTATCATTGCTACTTCTTGTTCAGTAATAAAATATTCCCTCATATTATGGTTGAAAGAATTAAAAGAACTATAAGAAAAATAATATAGAACTGAAAGACACGCTGTTTTGATTAAAAATTTAATACGATTTTCTTGTCCAGATTTGAAACCAAGTATCAAAATTAGTTCAAAATATTAGTATTGTCATATCGCTGACTTCCCACCGCGGTGGCCCGGGTTCGAGCCCTGGTCTGGTCAAGTGGGATTTGTGGTATATAAAGTGGCACTGGGGCAGGTTTTCTCCAAGTACTTCGGTTTCATTCCACCAGATTTTCCATCACCATAATCACTCGGGCAGGTACAATAGGCCAATCAATGGCCGCCTTGCCGAGTGAACCCAACTGGACTCCTCCCCCCACTTACGTACTTATGGAGCTGAGCCCTTCTTGAGGAGAAGCCAAATCTGCAGCTACTCAAGAATGTCCCAGCATGTTATGGAACCTTAAGGTTCATACCGTGTTCACAAGAACCCTCCACTGGTCCCTATCCTGAGCCAGATCAATCCAATCCATACCATCCCATTCTATCTCTCCACTATGCCAATTAAAAAAGATTAATTTGTCATACGATTTCAAAACCTTGTTGTTTACTGTCATTCGTGTTGCAAACCAACTACAGTATATTCTGATATCAGAATTTTCAGTGTTTTTCTTTTTTTACTGTTATTTCACACGCCTTCGTGTTAGAATCTGGCTTTTGCTTCAGTACACAACGAATACTGATCACAAGCTCCGATCCAGCCTCATACAAATATATGAGACACACAATACAGTGAGCAGCTGGACATTCAACCACAAATACATAAAAACTTAAATAAAAAAGAGGGGGATGTGATCGAATTCAGAGACTTGGCAGCGCGCGGGCCCCGTCTAGAATTTCAAACGGATGGAAAACCATCGGAAGAGCCACTCGACTGAATCACAGAAATAAATAAAGAAACAACTATAGACGTGTGTCTAATGTCGGAGCGTGAGTCCGAAATAATTTTTAGGATAGGTCCAGAGAAAAGACCGACTATTTGTATAAAGAGAGTGAAAAAAATACAAATCCTTATTCCAACCTTTTTTTATATATATTCTCCTGAACTTCGTGTCTGGACTAAATCGAGGAAAATGCAGATGAAAGAAGACAGTAAAAAGTACTGTGAATAGGGACATGTAGTGGCCTCGTGGCCACCTCATCCCAGACACCTGGACAACAAGCAGTTGCTAATATCGCAGGTGATAAAGAAGTGCCAGATAGAGGGAGACATATAAAAGCGTTAAGCTTTTTAGCAACCGTTGTGAGAACAGCGCGCAGAAGGACAAGAATAAACATACTCCGGTCAAAGACTTGTGACAGACTTTGTGCCTCTGTCCCGCATGTTTACCAAACCAATCCACTTGTTAAGCGTCTGTATTCTCTTGTGCAAAGTTACATAATAAAATAATAGGTTTCAGTCATTTTTTTTTCTCTGAATAATTTAGTCAGACTAATCTAGGTCCCGCCGGTCACGGTAGCCGAGCGGTCTAAGGCCTACACTGTCTTCGCTCGCTCGGAAGCCGGGATCGTGGGTTCGAATCCCACTCAGGGCATGGATGTTTGTGTGCGTTTTTTGTGTTTGTCTACAGGTAGAGGCCTTGCGATGAGCTGATCGCTCGCCCAAGGAGTCCTACCGTATGTGTAAGATCTAAAAAAAACGAAGTGAACGGAGAAGTTCATGGAGGTAGGCCTAGGCCCACTGGGGCTGTAGTGCCAAGGAAAAAAAATCTAGGTCCCAAAATTAATTGTTGAAGCTGTTATGAGGAAATGTCTTTGCTTTATCTTTGTAGTTTATTTAAGACACTGTTAGCAGCTGGACTACATAGCGTCGAATGGGGCACGAGGTAGCGACAATGTAAACCTGTCGCCAATGAACCTTGATTGCTCCGTCATCTAGCCCGTAGCCTTGACACTGTACCGACTGAGCTATTCCGGCTGCTAATGTAAGTTGTCCCTGTGCTTCACTAAGCGCAACCCCATGAAGGCGTATGGGGCAGTAGAGGTATAGACCCACATTTTCTTGACCTCGGCACTAGCTGGAGGTAAATGACCAGCTTCACGCCCCGGCCGCTTGACCCTACCGGGACCCGAACTCCAACCCCTCTGTCGTCCAGCTCGTAGCCAGTCGCTATACCGACTGAACCATCCCATCTCCCGTCATGAAGGTATATAGGTTTACAAATGTTGTATGGTACTTTCACGCGCATTATGAAGTATCTTTACGAAAACTTCGTCTTATTCTTCTCCTCCTCGTCCTCCTTCAGCTTTACGGATTCTGCCGTCTGGTCTGTCCCTGTTCAGAATTAATTTCTGAAAATATGAATCTTTCATACATGTGATAAGTGCCTTGGATGGGAGAGCGACCCGTCTCGAGGCTTCTACCTACGCAGGACAATACAGAATAAACACGCACATAACATCCTTGCCTCGAACGATATTCGAACCCACGATCCCTGTGACGAAGTGGTGCAGGGCGTCAGACCATGCCATTTCACCAGGCTACCAACCGTGATCGGCTGAGATGCGTTCAAAATTTTTAAACAGCACCTATCATTAAGTATTCACATTCATTATCCGCTTCTCTTCTTCTTCCCCCTTGGCACTACAGTCCCAGAGGGCCTAGGCCTACCTCCGTGAACTTCTCCGTTCACTTCGGTTTTTCTAGATCTTACACATACGGTAGGACTCCTTGGGCGGGTGATCAGCTCGTCGCAAGGCCTCTACCTCTACACAAACACAGAAAGACGCACACACACAAACTAAACATCCATGCCCTGAGTGGGATTCGAACCCCCGATCCGAGCGAAGGCAGTACATGCCTTAGACCGCTCGGCTACCGTGACTTATCCTCTTCTTACTCATTTCAAAATAACTGTATAATTTTACACACTTTCGGATGAATGTACTATCACCATTTTCAAGGTTGAAGAGGAAACTGTGTTTACTGCTTCTTTGTTATTGATCTTACTCTGCAACCATGAATATGGAGATATACCTTCCTCCGAAACGTCGGTGTACTCTACAGGACTATACGGCGTCACACCCCAGAAAATAGTACTCCTCATAGTCGCCGCTTTCGGAGTTTTACGTTCGCTAGCCAACGAGAGAAGGACAAGTAAAATGTTGATGTGGCTAGCGGCCACAAATTTATTTTCTTGTTATAAGGCTTCTGAAATCATGTGGAACAGACAATCTGTCATTTGCAGCTCATTTAGAATAGGACACTAGACGTCTGCTGCTGATGAGAATGATAATTGGTGAGATGAAATCGGACCGGTCATTTGGGACGGTTTGTCGGCTACAACAACGCAGGTCACCCACGTTCTGAAGAAAATGTTCCCCTGATGGGTTTAAGGTAGATTGGTGGGATGGGTTGTTTTTCGTCTTACAGAACCAAGGCCAAGGAGTGGAGGTTGTTGACCTCAAGAAGCAATAGTGAACTGTTGAGAGAATCAGGCGGACGCGAAAATGTAACACTCCACCAAAGCTGCAATATTTCAAAAGGTTTCCACGACTAGCGAGGATTGTATGTATTTATATGTCCAGTTTAACGTAAATTTGCTCTGAATTTAGTAATACTTTAACTCGTTCTCTGATGCATAGCCTATATACGAAGTTATATCTGCAATTGGAGACTGTTCAGCTTCTCGGAACATAGCCCAAAACAAGGCTTAACTATGTCACGGCCTTATTCTCCCACTAATTCTTCACTTCTTTGATAATTTATTATTGGTCAGTATATTTCGAAATCTGACCGTTTCAAATGATGCATTTAACAATTTCAGATTGCTTTATTTTGGGTTGCGACACCGTAAAATCTTGAAGGTGAATACCGGCGTTTCAGAGGAATCTGCTGCCTGCATTTTTACGGTTTAATTATTCAACCCTGAAAATGGAAGTAGCGTATTCCTTGTATAGTTTTTTTTTTAATTGGCGCTACAGCCCTCATTTGGGCCTAGGCTTACCTCCATGAAACTCTCCGTTTCACTTCGGTTTTTCTAGATCTTTATACCATTCTAGATTTTTATACCATAAAGATGGAGGCGATATGCTCCTCCGAAACGTCGGTTTACACAATGTCTACACGGCGCCATATCCCGGAACACGGCATTCTTAAACCTTATTTATACCTTTACTGACAGGTTCATAAATTGATGCCAGGGCAGATTGTGAATGATATAAAATGTCGAACTACTGCGTGATTGTTCTCAGAATATTTACGTTCCATGACGCCGCCAATGGCAAGCACGCACTTGTCTGTCACTGCCTGTGAGGTGTATGTTACTCCTTGGCCAGGGATACCACATCCTTCGTCATTTCTGACTCTCCTCTTTGCATGACACATACGACAGAAGTCACCTTTCAGATCCTGCAGACTTTAAACGAGCGTGGAGCATACAACTGAAGCATATTGAAGCAAATTAAAGAGATGACTGTTCTGAAATTATTCTGCTAACAGGAGACACTTTCCAGTGCCTCCCTCTATGTTGTGGTTATCGTTCTTACTTTGTTGTCGACACTTAATTGATTTGTAGTTTTGCTCATTTCTTTTTCATTGGCACTACAGCCCCAGTGGACCTAGGCCTACCTCCATGAAACTCTCCGTCTCACTTCGGTTTTTCTACATCTTAGACATACGGTAGGACACCTTGGGCGGGTGATCGGCTCGTCGCAAGGCCTCTACCTGTACACAAACACAGAAAAACGCACACAAACATCCATGCCCTGAGTGGGATTGGAACCCACGATCCCGGCTTCCGAGCGAGCGAAGACAGTGCATGCCTTAGACCACTCGGCTACCGTGACCGGCAGTTTTGCTCATACCTAGACAAATTCCGAGACAGTCTCTTAGAATAGGGCGCTACAACTTCTCATACAATTTTCAAGTCAGTTCTTTTAATCTTGTCATATCTCTTTAAACACCCATCGCATTTACTTATTACTTACAGTGGTCAAGTAGATTGTAAATTGACGTAAATAAATAAATAAAAAAATATCTCTTTCTACATTATTTGGTCTGTGTAGTTGGTTCAGTATTTCGAAGTAAACTAAATCTTCTTAGACCAATGAAGATCGTTTAATCCTTTGAAAAGCGAATCATGCTTACCTAAATATTCTGTATTTCATGGTCCCGTTGCAGTTGTTCAAATTAGCGTCCATTGTTTATCTTCCGTCAAAATTGAAACACTTTTACATTCTACACTACATGTTTCGACCTCAAACGGCCATCTTCAGGTGTTTTGATGTTACAGATATTTTACCAAAACTGTGTCATAAAAACACAACATGCAGTGATAAATTGTTGCAATTTTGACGGAAGATGAACAATGGAGGCTAATCACCTAAATATGAGTTATGTAAGATTTGAGGTTTTCACGGCGGTGACTCTGAAGAAAGCAGTGTTCTGGGATGTGGCGCCTTGTAGATATTGCGATAACCGACGTTTCGGAGGAACGTATCGCCTCCATCTCGACATTAGTCTATTTGCACCTGCTAACGCTGGTTCTTCGCTTGCGGGTTTCCTTCTTTTTTCTTCTACCCTGAAGATTGAGGCGATACGTTCATCCGAAACGTCGGTTAACACAATATCTACACGGCGCCACGTCTCAGAAGACTGCTTTCTTTATATTTGAGTTCCTCCCTCCAACAAAACAACCCACATTTCCAGGGAAATTTATTCAGAGTCAAACCAAACCTCAGAGGGATTATCCCTGAGCTTAATTAATTACGCAGTACGCCATGAAAACGTATGGGAAGTGGAGGTATAGGTCCACCATTATTGACCTCGGTATTAGATGGACGCGAGTGGTCAGCTTCACGCCTTGGCCGCATGTACACCGGCAACCCCCCCGCCCCTCGCTACCTGTTGAATAAGAGGACCGGTCTGCACGCTTTGGAGAAGAGAAGATCTCTTGCCCCTGCTAGGAATCGAACCCCGGCCGTCCGGCACGTAGCCCGTCACTATACCGAACGCCCCATTACTGGAGCCTGAAGCAGATGGACATTAGCGCTATGATCTACGTCATCAGACACGTTTAAATTCAAGTGCAAGACATTCCGGCAGGGTCTTACTCGTGGCTAACTGAAGCCTTAAGGGTGGGAACCTACCCCTTTGGCCACTCCTCCTGTCAGGACTGACCACTAGTGGGAAACCAAGTGAGGAGCTGCTAGGGTGCGTAGGGTGGAGTTAAGCGTGAATGCGACCCTGTGGACATATTCTAGGTGGCAGAATTAGTGGAAGCCTAGTGGTAATGACTTCGACCGGTTACTGAGACAGCCTTCTGGTAATTGTTCATATGTTCCAGAATGTTCAAGAGAATGTCCAGAACAAATCTTAATATCGGCCATGGCCACTTAAACCAATCCATCATTCATAACTATTTTCCCATCTCATTCGTATATACACCTAGTGCTATTATTTACAGTTGTGATAGCGCTTCTACGTAAGTAAGTAAGTAACTAACAAACAACATGCACCATAGTCTTTCTTGAGAAGCCAGAATTTCTCAGCAACTAAAAACATTTCCGCATTCTACGGAATCCAAAGGTTCCTTACAATGTTCACAGCAGCACGCCACTGGTCTCTGTCCTAAACCAGATGACTTCTGTCCTCGTCTGCATCATATTTCCCTTCTATCCGTATTGCCCGTTGCTGAACAACGGCTCGGTGAACACATTTCCGCAACATAAACGCTCAACAGTACAAGAATATCCATTGCTAGATAACGGTTGTCCAGCCCATAGCCAGTCGCTATACCGACTGCACTATCCCAGCTCCTGAGTCAAAGAACCTAGGGGGCTTAATTTTAAATAACCACCCGAAGAGCAAAAATTATTCATCAAATTGCAGTGCTGAGTATTCTGCATGAGTATGGTACGAATGAAGGTAGAAAGAAAAATGCTGATAAAATGGAAAGCAGAAAAAGAAGGAAGAAATTATAACAACAAAATGAGAAAGGAATAGTGGCAACACCGTTTAGTGCACATTATTATTCTGTTAAGTTTAGTGTCTTAGTGTAAATGTGTTTGTTACCATAGTATTGTATTTGAGCATCGTATTGCATATACATACACGCACACACATATATAATACAGACTTCAGTGAATCTTCACAGAGTTGTTGCTTGAATCAGCACTTAGTTCATGCTTCCATTCAAGTACAGCAATATGTTTCGGCCACGCAGGGCCATCATCAGGCATATATGATGATTTGCTTAAATTGTTATACTGCTCTGCAGTATAATATAGCCCCTGAGGGTATATTATTTGTATCAAATTTTTTCCTTTTTAAAATAATTTATTGTATAATATTGTTTTAAATTAATTAAGAATGATTTTGTGTCGTGTTCTATTTTTGTGTTCTGTTTTTTGTAGCGATGTCTGTTTCGTAGATGGTATATCGGTTACGCGTGTACAAACACACCCCTGCACACCTACACACACCCTACACACATACGCCACTATACACACCGAAAAACACATCACTACAGACATACGCACACACCCCTACACACCTATACACATATCACTACAGACCTACGCACACACCCGTGGACACCTACACACATATCACTACAGACCTATGCACACAACCCTGCACACCTACACACATATCACTACAGACATACGCACACACCCCTGCACACCCACACACATATCACTACAGACCTACGCACACACCCCTGCACGCCTACACACATATCACTACAGACATACGCACACACCCCTGCACACCTACACATATCACTACAGACATACGCACACACCCCTGCACACCTACACACATATCACTACAGACATACGCACACACCCCTGCACACCTACACACATATCACTACAGACATACGCACACACCCCTGCACACCTACACACATATCACTACAGACATACTCACACACCCCTGCACACCTACACACATATCACTACAGACATACTCATACATACCTACATACACCTACACACGTGCGCGCACAATTTCCCTTTTAGAATTTGAGAGGTCTTTCAGCAAATACTTTATGAATAGGCTTCAAATCCCCCAAAAGAGGGAGCTTAGAAATCCATTGAAGCGACGGAGAGGGCGGGTTTAGTACTTACAAGATAAAGTTGTCCACATACGTAATTAAGCACTATGTCACGGAGGCGTAGGGAAAATGACGGCTAGTTCCACGTATTTTTAATCTCAATGCAACTTGGGGCTGTTGTCGATTCACGCTCCGCAACTTTACCCTCTTACCCATTGATACAGAAAGATCCAAATAGCTCAGTCATATAGCGACGGGCAGTAGCCTGGTCGGCCGAGGTTCAATTCCTGACAAGGCCAAGAATTTGTCGTTTCTCCATAGTGTTTACGATGCCTCTAGCGCCCACCAAGCTTATTACCCTGAAGCTTTCCCTGTTTATAAAGCGGCCTATGCGCGAAGCTGCTCACTCGCCTGAATCTAGTGCCGAGGTTGAGATTGGTGGAGCTATACCTCCACTGCCCCATACATCTTCATGGAGCAGTGTTTAAATAATTAAGCATAGGGACAACTTTAATTTTTACAATTACCAATTTATATAGTAATATTTTTAAAGTTCTAAATGTGAAACTTTATAAATTGCATATGATGCATGTTGGTCACGATTCTTTGAAATACCACAACAACATAGCAGCCTCAGAAGAGTGCGCTGTTGAAAATGGAAAATACTGTACTAGCTTTAAAGTTACCTCTAAGAAGTAAAAAAATTCTGAAGGGTGAAAAAAGGTTTAAGCTACCATCCATCGTTTATTAACTCCTGCAAACCCCACAGAGTGACCGTTTATTGGCGGCAGTTCTCTTCCATTGAAGACCGGAGACAGACCATCATGACACGGGCACCGTAAGACATATTACTAAAGGGCTGAAGGTTGTGGCTTACCCTATCATCATGAGTTACATTCCTGTGTGGGAACTCAGTAGGGTTCATCTCCCCACTTTTTTAACCGGTTGCATGAACCCCCACAGCCCTTGAAGTTTCCAGTAAAGCAAGTCTCACAGCTGAAGAGCAAACTATGTCCACATCTTCGTGACATAGGCGTATAGGTTGTGATTCATTGTGGCCGTGTGGGCGATACCGTCGTTTCGGAGGAGCATGCTACCTGCAACTGTAAATATTCTACAAGATGAGGATTTCTTCTTCCGGTTTGCAAGCACGCATTTCATTTTTGAATATGGAGGTAGGAGGCCGTGGGGATTCGTTCCGCTGACCACGTAACACCGTCTGTCCGCAAAATGTTGGCACTAAATTCGCCGACAAGCAGCAGTCGCTAGGTCGGTATAATTCGCTTGCGGACTACAGGCCACAGAGTTTGGTAGGATGTTCTTCCGGAACGTTGTTGTTCACCTACAAGAGTTACGCGGTATCACAACCCAGAAGACCACAATCTGAACAGTCGTCACGGGGCAAAAGGCTGAACATTTATTCTGCAATGAATTGTTAATCGGCTCGAATACATTCCAGAACAGCCGCATGTGCGAATGAGGGTTCCGATGACGTCCTCTCTGGATAGCTCAGGGGCCCAAATTTATGAAAATAGCAAACGAACAAAGCTGTTGGTTTGGTGTGGAAACGGGGTTTCTCAGGTTTCATACCCTTGTCGGGAGCGAGTGGGAAGAAGATGACAACGAAGCTCTGTGCCGGAAGGCAGGCTGCTGTGTCTGCACTGAACTGAAAGGCAAGGTTTCACTGTATCAAATTCGAAAGATTTCTTTATTTTTTATGTGGACATAACATTATCTAGTGATCGTAGTTCCTGTCTACATATCCAGAGGTCCCGTGTTCGATTCCCGGCCCTACCACTTTTTCTGAGAAGTAGTGGGTCTGGAACGGGGTCCACTCAGCCTCCTGAGGATAATTGAGGAGTCATTTCAAGGAAATAGCGGCTCCGGTCTAGAAAACCGAGATTAACGGCCGTGGGGATCCGTTGCGCTGACTACTTGACACCTCTATCCGCAAAAGTTGGCACTAACTTCGCCGGCAAGCGGCGGCCGCTCGGTCAGTATAGTTCGCTTGCGGACTAAGAGACACAGAGTTTATTTTCTTTGTGGACATAACATTATAGGGGAGATGATAATTATATGAGGGTTTTAGTTGCGAAATCTGAATGCAAAGCGTATGTAGGAGATATTTATACACAGGTGCGAGGATAATATTAAAATTAAGTTTAAAAGTGTAGGGTATGTCGCTATGTACTGCGTTTATCCAGTTATTGGAAGCAGGGCAATTAATCTGTGAGTCCTGTAATTCGAGGGAGGTTCCTTGACCAGCTGAACGTCTGTTAGTTTCTCAGTTTGTTGGCAGTTGCTTGCTCCGAAGTCTGTTAGTTTAAGGTCCACCCACAGGCACTGGACAGCTCTACAAGAACCTTGAGGGAAGACATTTGTGTTCACCCCGACTACGCTCTAAATCCCGCGCAGGTAGAAACTTCTATAAAAGGTTTCACACTTCTTTTCATAGCCCCAGCTTGTATCCATTCATAGATTTTTAAGTAAGGAACTTCCTACTGCGATTGCGTGATTCGCTGCAGCAGAACGTTACAGCTTTTTAAGCAATCGGAATTTACGATCGCTAATTTAGCAGTAACTGATAAGTAAATGCGCAATGGATCGCGGTGCAAGGACCAGCTGCTAGGCCCACCCGGGATAGCGCAGTCGGTATAGCGACTAGCTACTGGCTGGAGTTCGAGTCCCAATGGGGGGAAAATTTTTCTCTTCTCCAAATCGTCCAGACTGGCTCTGGAGGCTCTTTCCCCTGGTATAAAGCGGCAGGGGCGTGAAGCTAACCACTCACCTCCATCTAGTGCCGATGTCAAGAAAATGTGGATCTACACATCCACTCCCCCATACACCTTCATGGCGTAGTGCTTAATTAGTTACGCACAGGGAAAACTTTATCTTTTTACCAGTATTTATGCACGTAACTGATAAGTCATGCGGCATATCGTTACTGTGAAGATACCCGTCTTTTGGGATGTGACCCCGTGCAGTCTGGAAGGACTTTGCCGCCGTTTCGGAGGCACATACTGCTTCCATTTTCAGGGTAAAAGAGCAAGCCAAGCAAGAAACAGACAACAAATAATAAGCAAAAAGCATACAGCCATCATCAGGGCAAAATGTCCTAGAAGAACCCTTCTATTTAGAAGATAAAAGCAGTAGGTTCCTCCGAAACATCGGTAATAACCTACAAGCGTCGTCACATGTAAAAACCTTCATAGTCACCGGAATAAAACTCTCCAGTCTCAGTGTGCAGGTGCTCACGCTGTTTCATCGGCTAGCAGATTTCTTATACCCTGAAGATGGAGGCGATACGTTCCTCCGAAACGTCTGTTAGAATATCTACACATCCCAGAAGACGGCATTCTTTCAATTCTACAGGCTGTTACTACAGCATAAACTTTTGAAAATGTGAAGTTAATAGTCTGGGTGAATTCATATAACGATATACTCGTATGCCATGAAGAAATATCTTATCGCCTTTTCTAAGAATCAAAACCGTTGAGGTCACTACATTAATACGTAGTTCCAGCATAATGTTTCGTTTATTTTCCTGTTCTGAAAAAGATTGATATGATCTGTGAAGTCTTTATACGAGGCTTCAAGCTGCGGCAGAATGATTTCCGTGTTTGTACGGGGGTGGTGTTACAGTGACGTGTTGTAAGGTCACCCTCAAATTGGTACTAGCCAATCAATAGCGTCCATTGGCACACAGAACCAATCAATAATAAGGAAGCTTTCATATAACTCTCAGTAAAGTCAGTTCCTGTTATCCAAGGTCTTGATTGATCGTCATGGCCACAGGGGCAATGGCCGACTTGAACGAGAGGACCCTTCTCTTTTAAACGGAAACTATGACCGTACCCCTGTCGGTCCTCGGAAGCAACAACGGCATTTCTCATGCATTAAGAAAGAATTTGTGGTTTCTTTATCGTCTCCTTTTTCGTAGAACTCAAGCAATGGATACAATTTTCTGTTCGGCTTGCTTAACGGTGTATATTGTTCCTTCTGAGAAAACCCGACATGCTAGAGAGGACGCACAGAGGACAGTGCTGATAGAAAGGTCTTCTTCTTCAGTAACACGAAAAGTGTAATTGTCGATCAACAAGCAAAATGTGAAGTTCGTGCATCATGTAGAATTTAATAGCGACATCCACAGGGATCTTGGCATTAGGACAGCCAAGAAGCACGAAAATCAGCTTCACTACCACAGCAACGTGAAAGCGATACAGCTGAAGATCGGCTTCACCACCACAGCAGCGTGAAAGCGATACAGCTGAAGATCGGCTTCACCACCACAGCAACGTGAAAGCGATACAGATCGGCTTCACCACCACAGCAACGTGAAAGCGATACAGCTGAAGATCGGCTTCGACACCATAGCAACGTGGAAGCGATACAGCTTCTTCACAACGAGAGGACAGCGAGAAGCCTCAAGAGACTCAAGCAGTTTGAATTAGTATAGTGTAAATAGTGACATGGATGCGACAACAATGTGCTCAAGACACCAGATGCTGGGACACACCGGTGGGCGTAGTATTAGACATTTAGTTATAGCAGTAGTAAAGCTATCCCAGTAACAAGCCGTGAAGGTACATAGGGTTGTAAGACGTCGAGGCTCCAACATTTTCTCTAAACAATCGGCTCAAAGATGGCGGTAAGGTTGTCAGACTTACGCGCCGGCCGCCCTTTACCTCCAGGAAGATTCATTATATTAATTTCTTTTAGAGGCTGGGTCGACCCCAGGGTCATAGTTCGGCTGAAAGAATTAGGTCAATTAAAAGAAATCCACCTCATCGGGACTCGAACCCGCGACCATCCCGCTTGTAGCATAGTGCCAGTGGTAGTTTAATTGAGAATAGAAATACTTGTTAGTCTCCGACTAGTTGTTGGGAAGCAAAAAAGAAAAATGTAGAATTTACACTTTCATTGTCAGAGGATCCAGTTCCAACAAAACTGTGTTCCTGATATCAAGGAATTATGAATATTCTATAGGATTTGAGAATCTCGCAGCGGTGGTTATGAAGAGTTCCAGGCTGTGCTTGCCACCACGCTGTTTCTTCGATCCTAAAGATGGAAGCGACATGTTCCTCCGAAACGTTGGTTGACTTTCAACGGACTTCACAGAAGATAGAAGTCTTTGTGAACAATTGATGGCTACCATAGCTTTTACACGCACTGTGAATTCAGTTTCTCTGTGTACACCAATAAGTTATGCAATACAGAAGACTTTTACCAAAAGTAAAGTTATACTGCCATTTTTATTAGAACCTACGACACATAACACATGTAAAGTAAAGATGACAACCTGGTAGTGCAAATGTTTCATTAACTAGCTTGATGTCCGGCATGTGATGAGAATTACTTGTCATTTAAAAATAACTGAGAAAAAGAACGATTTGGTTAGTGGTGGGAAAGCCAGAAGGACATCTATGAAGGCCTGAAAGTAACTGGGAAGATAATATTAAAATGGATCTTAGAGAGATAGAATGGGGTAGTATGGAGTGGATTGATCTGGCTCAAGATATGGACCAGCGGAAGGTTCTTATGAAGACAGTAATAGACCTTCTGATTGCATAAAATATTGGGAAATTCTGGAGTAGCATAGAGATTGGCGGATTCTAAAGAAGAACGCAGCTCAGTTGAGTTAGTTGCCGTTAAAAACAATTACAATTGAGAAACATCATTGGTATGCCGTGTACAAGCGACGGTCAAAACTTTAATTTCCGATGATCGTTATATGCATCACCTGCCTTAACATACTAAAACCCTGCATTCTGCCCACGCAGTGTTTCATGTGGTTCTCACAATAAACAGCGACTTTCTCCCTAAACAGAATTAACCGGTTGGAGACGTGAAGTGTTTCCTATGAGGTACGAACTGAATTTTTATGTATTATTGAGTATAAATTCGGGTTTTAAAAGTTTCATTACATTTCGTAACACTGATCCAACAGAATGCCACGTTACATAATTCATAACAGCAAACCCACGTGCATGATATCTCGAGGTGACGATTAAGTTATTGGATTTGAGTTTCTCGTTGCGACGACTATGAAGATTACTCTCTTCTGGGATGTGATGCAGTGTAGTCCGGTTAAAGTTCACCGGCGTTTCGGAGGAACATATTACATCCATCTTCACTGTCGAAAAATAAAGGAGCAAGCAAGAAGCAGCTTGTTTCTTGCTGGTTGCTGTTTCTGGTTGTTACTTGGTTGTTTTTCTCTTCGATCCTGAAGATTCAGGCAGTATGTTCCTCCGAAAATGTTGTGAACATGTACCAGACTATACGGCGTCACATCTCAATAATATTCTTAAATAATAAGGTTTTATAACTCAAATTCTGGAAGGTTTCATATATAAATTCTGTTCAGATTTCTTGGCTACCACACTATACGGCGTCTCTTCATAGAAAACATTGTTCTTCAAATTTTTCTATTCACTTACTGCTTCAGGCTGTCTTACTCGAAAATAATTCTGTTTTAGCTGTGCCTTCTTTTATTCACCTGTCAAAATATTGTTGTGAGGTGGAAACTTCTGGTGTTGAAATCAGCACCAAATTATCCCATTCACTGCTGTCAGCTACCCTTTCACTCAGATCTAGCACTGATACCCTTTTTTTACGCTGGCTTTGCAATGTGGCGCGTGAGGCAAACAACACCCCATTTTTTATATAAAATTGGTGAGACCTGCCACGCCTATCTATCAAAACATTACTTCGTATACCCTTTCATACGTCATCAGCAGCCATAAAGGTCAGGTTGCCATGGGGAGGAAGAAAGGAGTCTGGTAACTCAACCCTTGGAGAACCTATCTGCGTCTTAATGATGCCGGGCCACGTGCCCCGGATCATCTAACCCTACCTTCTACCTGTCCTACGTCTGCTACTTCACCCTTTTTATTATACTAAAGAATAGGGTTAAAGACCTAAGGTTTACATTACTACCCTTTTATATTTGTACCCGCCAGTTTTTTTCCTTATATCTCAGAGCGAAACATTTTTCTCCCCTTTTCTGCCGTGATCCACTACCCTTTCTTTAGGTCAACAACACTTTTTATACTTATCGGTTTTTAATATGGATGGGGTTAAAAAGAACGTGTGCCCTCCCGACCCCCTGTAAAAGTAAAAACCCGCAGACAGAACAGCCTTAATTTCTAATCCACAAATCGTTTTATCATCCACCGAATAAAAAGTCTACCCTTTCTCTGAGCGTGATAAAAAATACCCTTAGCACGCGAACAGGTAAAAAAGCAACCCTTTATAATATATTTGTGTGTAGTGTTATTTGGAAGGGTGGTTTCCCCTGAGGGTAAAAAAATTACCACTTCCGCTTTTATGCCTCTGTTAAAGAGCTGTTTCTTGGTTGTTTCCTCGGTTTATCGACTCCCAGAATTGCATTTGTGTTCGCTTCACCCTTTATAATGCAATTTCGACTGTCGAACAGACCCGGGCAATGAGAAGCTCATTCATGCGTAACTGGTTGTCCCATACTTGTGTGTCTTAACATAGAAGGGTGAAATTCATTTTTTTCTGAAGGTCAGAGAATAAGTTCATTGCCCTTTTCACACAGTTCCCACAACTAATTCTGCAATACTTTCACCCTTTACGGTACAAAAAACCTGAACCACAATCCTAAAGGGTTACTATTTGTTAACCCTCCTCAACCCATCTGTTTTCACACTCTTTATATTCCTTAACCTAACCTGACCAACATTCTGAAAGAGTGTGTTTATCAAGCGATAATTCGCTTATTGTGAGGTGAAGGGTTGTTTGAGCTTAGGTGGGTTGGGTTAGAATGGTAAACAGAAGGGTTGTAACGGGATGTGTACCTTTGTACGGAGCGTAACGGACAGGTGCTCTGCTGAAGCGCCAAACAGGTGCAGGAAAGCATTACACATACTACGGACATTACGGTCTTTCCGGTTATGACGCCGTGTAGTTTGGTAGTTTGGTACCAAACGTGTCGAAGAAACCTGCTGCCTACATATTCACGATTAGACACTCTGAAGACGGAGACAACAGGTTCCTCCGAAGCACTGATCCCTTTCAACCAAACTACACGGCGTCTTATCCTTGAACACTTTAACTTTCCTACTTTACCGCAGTAAGAACCTCATATTTCGCCTTTTAGGGCCAAAGAAAGCCCCAGTTTTGTTGGATGTGAGGTTCTCGAAGCAGTGACTCTATTCCGGTGTGACGTCGTGTATGTTAGAAGTTAAGAAACGTTTCGGAGCAACATATTGCTTCTAACTTCAGAATCGAAGATTAGGCGAAACACAACCAGGAAGAAACAAGTAACAAACTTCACCCTCATTCCTCTAACATCTTAACAGTGTCCACACATTACGGAGTCTCTCAGTAACCGTTACAAGAGTATGGCTCGGATAACGGCAGAGCTAAGCGCAACATTTCAAATTGGAGTATTAAGAAAATAGCCCCTATGCAACTCCTCCTAAGATAATTTGTAACCCAGAATATTAAATAGCAACTTTGCGTTAGCACGAATTACTTTCGGGTTTTTGTACACTAATGTTTGAATTATGAAAACTAGACAATATTAAAATGTGTCTTAGAGAGATAGGATGGGATTGTATGAATTGGATTGATCTGGCTCACAACAGGGACCAGTGGAGGTCTCTTGTGAACACGGTAATGAACCTTCGGGCTCCATGAAATCCTGGGAAGTTCTTGAGTAGCTGAACAATTGGCGACTTCTCAAGAAGGGCTCAGCCCCATGAGTGAGTGAGTGAAGTCATAAGCGTAAATACCGTATAATCTTCAGACTCTTATTGTGTAAAGCAGAGTTGTTCTGATCCACTACGCATACCGGCAAGCACCTGATGGGTACCGGCAAGTGTGTTTCAACCTTGAGAATAAAATCGAAAGTTAAGGTCCCAGCAAACATGTTTTTAGAAAGATAAACTGGAAATATAAATACATAAATTCTAAAGTTAAGGTTTCAAAATAAACAGATACCATCCGTTGCTAACGAGCCGCGATACTGCAGTCGGTGTAGCGACTAACTACTGGCTGGACGACCAAGAGGTCGGAGTTCGAGTCCCTGTAGGGTAAAGAATTTTCACTTCTCCATGTCGTCCAGACTGGCTCTGGGGTCTACCCAATCTCCTATACAGTTGGTACCGCTGGCTCTTTCCCGGGAGTAAAGCGGCCGTGGCGTGAAACTGACCACTCACCTCCAACTAGTGCCGAGGTCAAGAATGGTGGAGCTACACCTCCACTATCATATAAGTCTTCATAGCCTAGTGCTTAATTAGTTAAGCACAGGGAAACCTTTACATTTACCTTACCGTCCGTTAGCGGCCTCCATAATTTAGAGGTAACGTTCCAACCTCATGACTCGTAGTACGCGGGTTCAAATACCCGGCGTGGGTCGTCTAATTTTTAAGGGCGGAAAAATTCAGGGAACAAGTCCTCCGGGAGGGATTTTAAGCCGTGGTTCCCGTGTCGTAGCTTTACGGCACGTAAAAGAACCTCATATCTCCAAAGGAGGTCACTGAGCCAAATTAACGGACGTTTCCCGCCCAACAGCAGTCTCTAATACCTCTGGTAGATGGGGGAAGCATTATAGATACCTCTCAGCTAGTAGAGCCGGTCTCGCTGGCTGGGCGGGACTGATGGTAAGCACCAGTACCGGTAGGATATAGAGACTGGTAGAAATCATAGAGGGAAGCACAATGGACCAATACAGGTCTCAGTGCATGGGGAAACCCACCCTCTCCAATAACTAACTAACTAACTAACTAACTACCGTCCGTTGCTAATTTGTTGTTGTTGTGTTTCTGTTTCATAGTTTATGTGTTTTATCCTTTCTAAAATATTGCTTCGGAGCATCAAGCAGTGCATTATTTTCGATGTAGTACTGTAGTTTCGTCGTCACAACCCACTACACAATTCATGAACTTATAAATTATTTGTATTGCTATTGGAGTGGAACTAAGTCCCTTGTACTGCGGCCACTTCTGGCATATTGTACCAGCCCCAGATGATAGGTGAGGGTGATTGTGGAGCAATTGGTGGAATGAAGATTGGCAGGGGAAACTGAAGTACTCGGAGAAAACCTGCCCCAGTGCCACGTTGTCCACCACATATTCCACTTGACCAAACCCGGGATCGCACCCGGGTCGCCGCGATGGGAAGCCAGCGACTAACCGCTCGAGCTATGGCGCGGCCTTTTCATGAACTTATACACCTTTAATTTTATTCTGCCATGTAACTGTTCTTTCTCACTAGCAGTGAACCTACTAGACAATAGCGAAACTATTCACAGCTTGAAAAGATACTCCGTCTCTACTCTACCAGACAGACCTGAGTAAAATCACAAATACAAGCAAGACAGTGGTAACTAAGTAAACAACAAAGAAAAAGAGAATAATGAATTACGCCACTGGGTAAAGGGTGGCCGGCGCGTTAGTCTGACTACCTCATCGCCATCTATGAGTCAATTGTCTAGATGTCTAGAAAATATGGGAGCTTTGACATCTCACAACCCTATGGACCTTCATGGCCTGTTAAAGGGACATCTTTACGTTTAGTTGCCCCATAAGGCTGCTAAATAAGTTTAAAAGTCCTTATTTTCAAACAGTTCGAATATCCCAAACAGAGGAACTGTATTGGGTTAGACGTTCTGGCAGCGGTAACTGTCAAGCGCACAATCTTCTGGGATGTGACGCCGTGTAATCTTTACGTACTGTACCTTCAGGCTCGAAAAGTACACCCTACTTCCTTATTTGGCTTACTCTTCCACCCTGATGATGGAAGCAGCACGTTCCTCCGTGACGTAGACAGTCTACAGCGAACTGTTTCCCATCCGTTACTCACAAGGCAAGAATAATTTCTGTGTTTTATATCCTCTTTACGAACTTCGATTCCCGAAATATTTATTTTGTTGCAGATAGCGGACGAAGGATGCAGACACCAATCAGTCTAACTGTTGTAAGAGTTGAGGCTTTCACGGCGGTGACTATGAAGAAAGCAGTCTTCTGGGATTTGGCACCGTGTATATGTGGTGTTAACCGACGTTTCGGAGGAACGTATCGCCTCCATCTTCAGGGTAGAAGAAAAAATATAAGAAATCTGCAAAGTGAAGAGACCCTGAAGATGGAGGCGATACGTTCCTCCGAAACGTCGGTTAACACCACATATACACGGTGCCAAATCTCAGAAGACTGTTTTCTTCAATCTAACTGTTCTTTAACGTTTTTCGTCTTTTACAGCAAAAGAGAGAAAAGAAATAAAAAAAAACCGGCCACGTCACACTCTCCTATGCTTCACTCCCCTTCGGAACTTGATATGCTCCCCGGAACTGGGTTATTAAAAGTCATATCAAAGAATTGTGGACAATAGAAGCATTCCGAGGCAGATGCTTAAACTGCCATTACCTTATTTTCTTGCCAAAAGAACACACGGCACTGTAATTTTGAAGAGAAGGCCAAGCTGTGTCTCTCAGTCAGGAATAATAATTCTGGGTCTCTCCGGAAGTTGGCCTTGTTCGAGATTTAAAAGGAATCAATATAATCCTGAAGCGATCATTGGCATGTGGGATGCGCACGGTACAAATAACAAAGGAATGAAGTCGGAACCTGAGTTCGGCGAGAACCTATGTGGGAAAGTTGCTTTGTGTTGCTCCCAGTGAACGTAGGAGTATATATCTTTCTATTTTAAAGAAAGGATTACTGGACGAGTCACCGGAAATTCTGCGACGCAGCAGGAGTAAGAACGACGTGTCTTGGTGTGTGGGTTGTGGGCAATTTTTACGGCACTCCCAGTGACCTGGACTATAAGCCGTCAAATTAAACTGACTGAAGCGGGAGGTAAAATATTACGTTCTAGGATCCATAAAAAAACAAACTCCGTGGTTTTAGTCCTCAAGGGAACTATACCGACCGAGCGACCTCCGCTTGTCGGCGAAGTTAGTGCCAACTTTAGTGGCTAGAGGGTGTCGCGTGGTCAACGCAACGAACCCTCCACGGCCGTTAATTTCGGTTTTCTAGACCGGAGCCGCTACTTTTCCTTTCAAGTAGCTCCTCAATTATCCTCACGAGGCTGAGTGGACCCCGTTTCAGACCCACTAATTCTCAGAAAATCTGGTAGCGCCGAGAATCGAACCCGTACCTCTGGATCTGTAGTCAGGAACTCTCACTACTAGTCCACAGAGCCGGTCTCTAAGATTCATAAGCTAATTAATTCTATATTGAATAAGGAAAAATTGCCTGATCAGTGGAAGGAGTCTATTATTATACCACTTCACAAGAAGGGTGATAAAACTTGACTGTATCTTGGGATATCACTGCTATCAACTTCATACAAAATTTTATCCAATATTCTTCTCTCAAGGTTAAGTTCATACATAGATGAAATTATTGGGGATCATCAGTATGGGTTTCGACGGAACAGATTAACTACAGATCAGATCTTTTGCATTCGTCAAATATTGAAGAAAACATGGGAGTATGATGAGACAGTACATCAACTATTCATAGACTTCAAGAAATCCTATGATTCAGTTAGGAGGGAAGTATTGTGTAATATTCTGGAGTCTGGGATACCTATGAAACTAGTTAGGTTGATTAAAATGTGTTGAAACGAAACGTATAGTAAAGTCCGTGTAGGTAAACATTTGTCTGATAAATTTCCTATCCAGAATGGTCTAGAACAAGGAGATGCTTTATCGCCACTACTTTTCAACTTTGCTTTAGAATATGCCATTAGGAAGGTCCAGGAAAATCACGTGGGACTGAAATTAAACGGGACACATCAGCTGTTAGTCTGTGCTGATGAAATAAATCTACTGGGAGACAACAAGGGCTCTACAGCCCTTTGGACCTTGGCCGCTTTTTCAGTTTCTTAATCTGTACACAGTCGGTAGGACTCTTTGGTCGGGGGGTCAGCCCGTCGCAAGGCCGCTACCTGCACATGACAACAAGAACACAGAAGAAGCGCACAAATATCCACGCCTCGAGTGAGATTCGAACCTACGATCCCAGTGTTCGAGCAGGCGAAGACGGTTCATGCCTTAGACCGTGCGACCACCGTGATCGGCTGGGAGATAACATAGATACCATAAAAGAAAATGCAGAACTGCTGATTGACGCTAGTAACGAGGTTGGTCTAGAAGTAAACGCAGAGAAAAGTAAGTATATGTTGCTGTCTCATCACCAAAATGCAGGGCAAAATCATGACATTAAGGTAGCTAATAAATCCTTTGAAAATGTGACGCAGTTCAAGTATGTGTTTGGGAAGAGTAACAAATCAGAATTTAATTCAGGAGGAAATTAAAGGAGATAGTCCAAAACCTTTTGTCTTCTCGTCTGCTCTCTGAAAACATAAAAATTAGAATATGCAAAATTATGATTTTGCCTGTGGTTCTGGTTGGGCGTGAAACTTGGTCTCTGACATTAAGGGAGGAACATAGACTGAGGGTGTTTGAGAACAGGGTGTTGAGAATATTTGGACCGAAGAGGGATGAAGTGACAGGAGGCTGGAGAAAACTGCATAATGAGGAGCTTCATAACTTGTACTCTTCTCCAAGGATAAGCAGAATGCATATACGATATTGGTGGGAAAGACAGAAGGAAAGAGACCACTAAGAAAACCAAGATATACGTGGGTGGATAATATTGAAATGGATCTTAGAGAAATAGGATGAGGTGGTGTGGGCTGGATTGATCTGGCTTACGCTAGAAACAAGTGGAGGGTTCTTTTGTGAACACGGTAATAGACCTTGGGATTCTATAAAATGTTTGGAAATTCTTGAGTTGCTGAGCGACTGGCAGCTTCTCATAAAGGCTTCAGCTCCACGGAATTAGTTAGTTCGTTAGATTCTGTTATTATTCTTGGTGTCTAACTTGCAGAAATCTGTATGCACTTCTTATTTTTCCCACCCTGTGTACAACACTTCTTTGTGCTTGACGGTCAGAACTTGTCACATGCCTGAGTTTAGTTCCATGTCTGGAAACTACAGTAGTGGATGCTGTCTTGCAGTGTTACCCAACAACGATCAGTTTGTGGAAAGGGGTTGGGGGAAGAGGGTTTTCGGGGGGTTGTATAAGGGAGCAGCTGTAAGTTATAGAGGGTTGTGGATGGGTTGGGACAGTTAGAGTTTGTGCGGGTGGAGACGGGGCTTGTGTAAGCAAGCAGAAAGTGTGCAGGCGCCCCGTTATGCAAACTTCATTTGGGCTGGCGCGTACAAGTTTCGTCTGTTACTCTCCGGGCCAATTTCCTTCTCCCCCCCCCACCAACCCCCAAACTTTCTCCGGAAAATCGGACACGCAATTGCGTCGTCTCGTGCATTCCGAAAAACAGCAAATTGTACAAGATCCCATAGAATTTAATTCATTTTGTTCGATTTGACAAGTTTTCTAGGACTAATTGAGAGTTCTGAACCGCCATATCTGACTCCATGGAGCTGAGGCCTTCTTCAGAAGCCACCAGTCGCTCATATATTCAAGAATTTCCAAACATTTTATGGAACCCGAAGGTTCATTACCGTGGTCATTGGTCTCTATTCTCAGCCCGAAGAATCCAGTCCACACCACCCCATTCTAGTTCTCTAAGATCCATTTCAATATTATCATCCCATCTATTTCTAGGTCTTCCTAGTGGTCCCTTTCTTTCTGGCTTTCCACCCAGATTGTGCTACGCACCCGGGAGCTTGCCCAGTGTCCAAGAACTACTTGAAATGTAATTTTGTTCGGGCGCAGGTTTGGTGTGTCATTAAGATTAATAAACAGCGCTTGTGGATGAAAGCAGGTACAGAATATTTCGCGATTTTTTCGTAATTGTATAGAAACATTTTACAGATTACAGTAGGTGTAGAGCTGTAGAACTATTCAGGTTCCTGCTGTCACTGTACAGCCCGGTAAGTGTCTGCAGCAATGTGCAGAACTGCAATTATCGTGACTGTACAGGAATATTCTATAGCTTGCTGTATGGGTGCAGAGGCTGTAAAACTATTTACATTCCTGCTATCACCGTAGACCTTGATGGGGATTTACAATAATGTGTAGAATTACATTTTCTCTGCAGGGTAAATTTATGTATTATTTTAGGATGGCGCAGTATTACAACATTAAAGAAACACTATAGGGCACGCGGTAGCGTAGTTGGTTGAAGCACTATGCTACAAACCGGAAGGTCGCGGGTTCGAGTCCCGATGAAGTGGATTTTTTTCAATTGACCTCATCCTTCCAGCCGCACTATGGCCCTGGGGTCGACTCAGCCTCTAACGTAAATGAGTACCAGGAATCTTCCTGAAGGTAAAGGCCGGTGCGTAAGGCTGGCAAACCTACCGCCATCTGCTAGCCGATTTTCTAGAGAAAATGTGGGAGCCTCAACGTCTCACAACCCTATAGGCCTTCACACCCTGTTACAGGGATAGCTTTACCTTTAAGAAGCACTAGGTTACACGTTTACGGTGGACTCACCTGCGCTGGCTGCAGACGTGAGCCACTCTGATCACATCGAGTGCCAAAAGAATTTCATGAGATTTGAGGTTTTCACGGCGGTTTCGATACTGGTTTTCTGACATGTAACACCGTGTAGTCTGGTGGGCCGTGCCCTGAAATTGGAGACAACAAATTCCTCCAAAATGTCTTTAACTACCAACAGGTCTGAAAGATGACAAAAACCAGGTGACTACATTCGAATCAGTTTCATAATTATTTTATTTGTAGTTTATTTAACGAGGACCGCCTCTGTGGTCTAGTGGTCAGAGTTCCTGGCTCCAGATCCAGAGGTCTGGGTTCGAATCCCGGCGCTACCAGATATTTTCTGAGAAGTAGTGAGTCTGGAACGGGTTCCACTCGGCCTCCTGATGATAATTTAGGAGCTATTTCAAGGAAATAGCGGCTCCGATCTAGAAAACCGAAATTAATGGCCGTGGGGATTCGTTGTGCTGACCACGCGACACCCTCTTTCCGCAAAAGATGACACTGAACTTCGCCGACAAGCGGCGGTCGCTCGGTCGGTATACTTCGCTTGCGGACTAAAATCACGGAGTTATTTAACGAGGCTGTCAGTTTGCTCAGACTATAGGCCTATATAGTGCCGAATGAATGGATCATAGAGAACAGGAAAAATATGGAATACAACGGTCGCAGCGTTATTTTAAGGTGATTCGCCGATATTCTTCTGGAAGGACTCAGGATATTCTGTCTCCAGGGCGAGAATCGTCCAAATGATACACACGTTTCATATACTCGTTCATAGAGTGTAGACCCAACTTTTACGAAGGCGTCCAGCCTTAATATATCTGTGTGCACGTTCCAAGTTACGTAAGGTTTACAACATTTTGATGGGAAATCTCATAGAATGAAATGACCTGCGATGCCAAAGGTAAAATAAAATGTGAAAGATGGTTTTGTCCCTCTGCTTCACGGAGCATTACACCATGCAGATATACGGGGAGCAGATATGTATTTTTACGCAATCTTAACACAGAGACGAATGGTCATCTTCAAGCCTCTGGTCGTCTCNCCCACCCCAGACAGGGAAAACAGTCATCGCTACCTATTGGATTAGAAGCCCCAGAGATTATATAGACGCTGTGGGAAATAATTATCTATTTCACTTTAGTTGGGAATCGAACCCTGATTTCTCGGTCAGCAATCCATGGCCTAGTCGCAATACCGATTGAGTCAGGCCCAAATTTTGAAAGGAATCTGCGCTGACGCCGTGCATGTCCCGGTGGCCGTGTGCACGTCCTCATTGCAGACAACAGAGAAAATACGTACTGGCTTGGTAGTCGTTACACGCCGTTCAGCTTGTTAGCAGCCACGTGCTCAAGCTGTTTCCTCGCTCGCGGATTTTTCTACCATGAAGATGAAGGCGATACCTTCCTCCGAAACGTCGGTTGACACAAGATCTACACGGCACCACATCCTACAGGACGGCATTCTTTATTTCATAATAAGTTCACTAGTCCGGACTGTTACTGAGTTACGTTGCCCGCTTGATACCCTTTCAGTTAGGGTGCCAGTCAGCGATTTCTACCATTATGTCCACGGACAATTAGTGACCGGGTTATCACAGCGGTAACGCAGCTGACTGGCTTTCGGCAAGTATCTGCTCTATTTCACCTCAGCGACAGCATATGATCAGAGTTTCTGTGGTTTTCCTCAGCCTCTTCAACAGCCACAGGCATAATACATCAAAGGGGGCCGCGATAGTACTCACACAGCTCTTCCGACGCTCGATCTACAGATTTTTATTTTCCTGTCGACTTTAGCATGCTTTAGGCCTGTGTCTCGTTTAGGGAAACTCATCAGAACTCAGATTTTGTATACCTAATTGAAAGCTATACAATTTCAGCATTAGATAAAGAGTCTTAACGTAGCCGACGAATGTACTCAGGGAACGTCGGCTTTTTGTCTGCCTAGACACTTCTGCGGTGACCATGATTAAGCAATGTTACTCCTGTATGCATCATTGTGACGTGTTGTTACAGCCACGTGGATCTAACAAAAGGAATGTTTATGATTTACTCCCTGCCCAGCATCTTACTAGATCTTCTTTTTCTCTCCGCCGGCATAATTCCATTTCAAACATCTTCCTCTTTTCTATACTCCCTCCAACCTCACACTCTAATCATCCTTTTTTATACCATTTTGTGTGAAACACCCTTCATATTCTCCCCACACCAACATATTTATTTTTTCCGGTTCTACTCTCTTTTTAGGGGCTTTCTGCCAATTTTTTACCACCACCTCCGCGTCATTATTGGCCTTTCCTTCACATGAAGCTCCTGTGTGCTGGACATGGAGGCCTACCACAAGAGGGACAGAGAGAGGAACCCTTGCTTCTGGTGAACACTCAGGTACACTTCCCTTCCTCATTCCACAGAGTTGGTAAAAAAAACAAAATTCCGGGAGGGGGGTGATGAAAGAAAGAGGGAACTTTGTTCTTTTATTTTGGATATGCCTATCTCTCTCAATTTATCCCCATTTTTTAGAAGAACTGGGCGGAGGGACAATAAAAAGAAAAGATATACAACACGGGCAACAGCCTCTCCGGTGTAGATCATGCTGTAACGTTAACAACAACTCTCTCGTTAGTTGTTACGGCCCGGGGCTTGCGCGCTGTCACGCTTTTGAATATTCACATGTGTCTGGCTTGACCCCTATTCACTTCCCCATCTCATGTCGTAATATATGGGTGAAGTGTGCGGGACACGATTGTTAGAAAGAATGCAAGAAGAATGTATCCTGACCTTCCTTCCTAGCACAAATAACATTAGGGAGGTGGGAGGTAGTTATGGTTTAAAAACAGAGTAAGAAAAGATTTGCTTTCGAAGAAGTTGATGGAATATTCATTGAGTTAGGTCGAGTGCCTTCCCAAACGATTTCTTTACATATCGAGGGCTCTCCTCATTCGTGTTTCGTTGGAGGGGAATTTTAACACATTTTAGCTACATAAACAGTGACATAACAAGTCTTGTTCCAATAGAATATATGCAAAACACAATCCCAATTATGAACAAATGTAGGGAAGCTAAGGGAATATCAGTTTCTTATCAATCCCCACAGGCAGATCTTCTGAGAGGTGACGTCATGTAGTCCGGTAGGAGTTCACTGATCTTTTCGAGGAATATACTGCCCCATCTTCAGACTCGAAATTATGTTAAGCAACCAATCACCATTAAAGAAGATGGCGTCAGAGAACATTTGAAAATTAAAATATATGTCTATAGTTCACGAGATACAATGATACCAATAAAATTGGAAAGAATAATTTGAAAATAACGTAAACAGGCCGTCTCGCGAACAAAACGGTGGTGGAGAAACCAAGACAATCTTTGGATTCATTTCAGAGGATTTAACAACCTAAACACACAATGTTCATAATGACGATAATGACGTAATTATTTTCACCGTACCCCACGGAAAACACATTACTTCTCCGCTACAAAGGCTAACCCTTTAATGTTTTTTAGGGAAACTATAGCTGTTTATTGTTAAAACCATACAGAACACGCAAATACACTGTGTGGGAAGAATGCAGAGTTTTAGTATTGTGACGTATGAACCAACTGCTAGGCAACTGCTCGATAAACACGGTCCCGCAAATACAGATTCTTGGTAAAGAGATGAACATCGCACGGTATCCATGGAGAATGAGGCTGGCTGAATCCCAGAGCCGTTCTGGCCGCTGTGGAGTAAATAAAAATCTCATTCCCCTGCCGGGAATTGAACCCCGGCTGTCCTGTCCGTAACCTATCGCTAGAATGAGCTCGTATATCGGCTCTCTTGCCTGTTACGAGAGGATCATAACGGAATACATGTCGCTTACAGTTGTGGAAGGCAAAAATATCACCATAAATGTACATTTAAACCGCCCACAAACTGCGTAAAAAAGTGACTTCGAAAGTCACACATCTGCCCTGCATCACCTCACACGAAGGGCCGTCGCACCATGCAGATAAATAACACATAAATGCACAAAGGAAAATGAAGTGGCAGGTTCAGGAGCGAGATAACCCGCACGGCACGAGACCCACAGCCACCAAGAAGCGCCCAGGTAAATGCTATAAAAAGAAAAGGGGCGTGTTCATTCTCAGAATTATAGGCCTATATACATATTGCTTGTTTAATGTGATAGCAGACACTGACCCCCCCCCCAAGGAACTCTTTTGAGGGTTCCGAATCGCGACATAGGCCTCACGGCGAAAGTAACTGCACGCCTGCTCGTGGCTCCAATCCGCAGGTGGAGTGAGTAAACTCCGGGACTGTCCGTCTGTAGCAGCAGAGTCTTCTACAGTATTCTAACGGCACGACAAACACCTCGCTTAAGCGCGTGACAACAATACATGATCATTGCTAGGGAACGACTCAGTATACACGTTCCGGCAACCACGCAACAATAGGAGCTGAGTTCTCTGTGACTAGTTGCTAGGTTACGCAACGATTCTGACAACAGAAGAGGTATTTTATGTGTGGTCCGTGACACGGCTATATAAGGCAGTTCCAGAATATCTGGCAGTTCAGTGCAGTTGAGAATACAAGGACGAGAATGTAGCATGTCCTGAGTGAATTGTGAAAATTAGTTGAGTACAGATTAGGACGGAGGAGTACAGAGTGATTGAAGAAGAAATAACAAGAAGACTTCATAGTGATTTGAAGTAATAATTCCTGTGTTGAGATCCGTTGCCAGGAGATAGAGCCATTATTTAGATCTGTTACCTAGCAACGGCTAATGCAAGCAGATATAGGAGATTTTATTTATGTGCTATAATTACAGTAATCTTGCGTATGTTATAATTATTTGTAGTTATGACTCGTAAATATCCAGTAAATCGACTCACCGATCCAAACCCACTTCTTTAATCACTAATACACGTGACCATATATATATTGTTTTTGGTTTGATGCCGATAGCTAATAAACCATTTTACTTATGCACGCGATCTCAGTCGGTAAAATGTCGGGGCTACGTGTTGGACGGCTGGGGTTCAATTCCTGACAGTTGCAAGAGATTTTTCTCTACTCCACAGCGTCCAGTCCGGTTATGGTGCCTATCCAGCCTCCTATCCAATGGGGACCGGGGGTAAAGCTGCTGGGGCGTGAGGCTAACTACTCAGCCTTTGAATGCCGCACCCATATATCCACTCTCTCACACGTCTTCATGGCGTAAGGGGATATCTTTACACCTTGTTTTACCTTTACGTGGTATTTGATATAAAGATAAATAATTACATGCCTGCAAATTCTATATAAAATATTGTTTCTAATAATCAGTTAAGAACATGACGACGGTGCGAAATGTTGCTGTTATATGCCACAAATTTAAGTTCGTCACAAGAACAAAATGCGTTACACTTAATACGGCCAGCGTGTTCCAATGTAAGAGCTAGTAAAATTCAGAATGCAAAGGTTCAGTGTGGTACGGATTACACATTCTCAGTTTTGTTGCTTGTAAACTTCGCTATACCAGGTTGAATTTCTATAGGTGGGCTCCTCAAAGTCCACGGATCGATGCACCAACATAAAAAGTCGCAAGAGTCACGTGCACGTCACAACGACTTGAATTCGTATATTGAGTGTCGATGCGCAAGGCCTGTCGATGGAGTTAAGGGATCAGCTATGGTCTTCGGCCATCTTTATCCTCTGAAAACGTCGCTTCTGTCATTCAGAAGTCGATGTAGACCAAAAAACTAATGTGGATGCGGTGATGAAAGAAATATTTCGAAGTTCAAATATCTAACTCCGGCCACGCGGTCGGCAGTCAGGCATTTCACTAATTAAAATTTAAATTCACTTAGTGCGGGGGTGGAGTCCAACTGGGTCCACTCGGCACGGCGGGTGATTATGATGGACAATTTGGTGGTATGAAGATTGGCAGGGGAACCGAAGTACTCTGAGAAAACCCGCCCCAGCACCACTTTGTCCACCACAAATTCCACTTGACCAGAACCCGGGATCGAACCCGGGCCGCGGCGGTGGGAAGCCAGCGACTAACCGCTTGAGCTATGGCGCGGCCCAGGCATTTCACTAAGCTCTCGTGCTGTCTTGTTTCCTGGCGATGAATAATAAACCTGGATCATCACTGTCATCGTCATCATCATCACGGCCTAGATCATTGCTCTTGTTCTGATTACATTATTCTTAAAATTGCTTTAGATTTCTCTCTTTTTTCTTTCTGTTCGCACCTCCCGTTTCTAGCGCCTGCTGCTACGTCTGCGATAGCTGTAACACAAGATTCTTGCCCGGCACCCTTATTGCGAAGTACATGCAGAATGCCCCAAAAAGTCAGTTAACTGGTTAGTAGAGTAGGCACTGTAATACGTCAGAAGTTTCTTTATTGCTTACCGAATTTACAAAAACTTTTCGAAATGAGCTCTTCCACATTCAGTCCACAAGTGACAACCCTATGATACCGTTCTGTAAATTGACTGACAGGTTTAAGTCTGAACATTCCCGTTAATAAAAGAGAATATTTTGCCGGTCACGGTAGCCGAGCGGTCTAAGGCATGTACTGTCTTCGCTAGCTTGGAAACAGGGATCTTGGGTTCGAATCCCACTCAGGGCATGGATATTTGTGTGCGTTCTTCTGTGTTTGTGTACAGGTAGAGGCCTTGCGACGAGCTGATCACCCGCCCAAGGAGTCCTACCGAATGTGTAAGATCTAGAAAAACCGAAGTGAACGGAGAAGTTCACGGAGGTCGACCTAGGCCCACTGGGGCTGTAGTGCCAAAGGGGGGGGGGAAGAAGAGAATATTTTAAGTTAAAAATTTGCCCCCGTTTCTCTGTTCTTCGGTTTGGGTTCGCAAGATGTGATGCGAGCTGAACTCAAATTAGTAGTCACAAAGAAAAACTATCACGCAGTACGTATTTACCTGTTGTCACTTGGTACAGCGAGATGTCACCACAGGGCGATACCCGAGTGCTGTGGGATTCCCAGGCTCCCTTTCATTTTTCCGGTGTCCGCTGATCTTCAAGCTGGAAATAACGAGTAAAAGACAATGGATTACGTAAATCGTCTCAATTCTGTGTGAGGATTCGGACAAAGTGACTTCAGTGCAGGTTGCGGGACAAGGGGGAATACATTTTTAAGAAACTAATCTAATATTTCAAAAAGATGATACGTTAAATATATTTATTTCCATCAATTTCATGTCATATCCATCTCATAAATATCGGCCACAAAACTGACTTCTTATCTCCATGGACCTGAGTTCTTCTTGAGAAGCCGTCCGTCGCTCAGCTACTCAAGAATTTCGGGAAATTTTATGAAACCTGAAGTTTAATTGTCGTTTTCACAAGAGCCCTCCTCTGGTCTCTCTCCTCGGGCAGATAAATCCAGTCCATAATATCGCATGTTATTCTTTTCTAATATCCGTTTAATATTATCCTCCCATCTATGTGGAGGTTTTCATACTGGTCTCTTTACTTCTGGTTTCCCCACGAAAATCCTATACGCATTTATCCACCGTTCGTGCTACATGCCTTGCCCAAGAGGATCTTGAAGATTGGACAGTACTCGATATAAGTACTATGTAACAATACACAGAGTGCCGGATTAAGATCATACGTGGTTCCGTTTCTTGGTTTCATACTTTCTGCTGGGCTTCATATGCTACGAATAAGTTCACATTTTTTTTAAGTCTTCTCTCCAGTATTTCTGTCTGTTTCTAGGCAACTACAGTCGGTGTTTTTTTAGTGTCAGACGCTGTGCCCACCGCCGTTTCGTTGCTAGGCAACAGTTTAACGTATGAAGCGACACGACCACACCGCCACCGGCCGTACCCTAGCTTAGGCGTTTCGACGCTGGCGTCCCACAGCGATGGCTCGGGTTCGATGTCAAGTCACGTGGGAAATGTGGTGGATAAAAAATTTTGGGGAAGATTTTCTCCGAATACTGAATCAGTTTTCCTTTTCAATTCTCGTTCCATTTACTGCTCCACGTTCATTAAACATCCTCTCATCAACGCTATATAGACTGAACACTGGCAGTCCCGTTTAATAACAGACTTCAAAGTTATACTCCGTCTGAATGTGATGAGCAGTAGAACATTGCTCATGCGCAATGTACAGACCGAGATTATCAGACTGCCGCGATAAGAATGTGATGTTATTGTTATATCTCAGTCTGCCCCCATTTTCGGTAAACATTGTGTCAACGGTAACACGTCCTGTATTTCCAAAATATTTATGTTGGCTTCTATGTTAGATCATTGTGAATGTAAATTCATAAAACTCTCATAATACATTGGCAATTTTGTTGTACCACTATATAAATAGTGGGGGCACGCGGTAGCATAGTTGATTGAAGCACTATGCTACAAGCCGGAAGGTCGCGGGTTCGAGACCGGATGAGGCGGATTTTTTCAATTGACCTAATCCTTCCAGCCGCACTATGGCCCTGGGGTCGACTCAGCCTCTAACAGAAACGAGTACCAGGAATCTCCAGGGGGGGGGAAGGGCGGCCGGCGCGTAAGTCTGACAATCTTACCGTCATCTGTGAGCCGGTTGTCTACAAAATGTGGGACCATCAACGTCTCACAACCTTATGAGCCTCCATTGCCTGTTACAGGGGGTAGCTTTACAAGTATATAAATAGTTTCTTTACTGAATAAAAATTTGTGGAACAATTCGTAAATAACTCAAGATAAGGTAACTATGGTTAAAGGAAAAAAAAAGATTAAGTTCTTTCTGTGCTTAACTAATTAAGCACTACGCCATTAAGACGTACTGAGGAGTGGATGTACAGATTCACGTATTCTTGACCTCGGCACTATTTCGAGGTAAGTGGTCAGCATCACGCCTCGGTCGCTTTGCACTCTTGGAAGAACCTCCAATACCCATTGTCTAGGAGGTTGGGTGGGCTTAAGAACCTGTTTGGACGACGTGGAGAGGACGCTACCTGGATTCGAACTCAAACCTCTTGGCCGAGCCAGTTGCTATACGTTATGACGATGGATAATGTCGGAAAGATTAAAACTTATCCTCATACGTGTATAAGATATATCAGTTATCTCTGGCAACTGAAAGCCTATATCGTTTTTGAGAGGCCTGCTGTTCTAAGCATCATTGAGGCTTCTATTCCGTGCCAAACTTTAGCCAGACACAATACAGATCGATGGTGCGAGGTGCAGAGGCGTCGGTGTCGCAGGATCTGCGGCGTTGTCCTAGGTCAGGAGATTCTCCCTCAGAGCCAATAGAAACGTAAGTTTCGGTGTGGAGAGGAGGCAGAGGAATAAGACAGTGGGAGGAAATGCCAGCCAGCCAGACGTCCGTCTATTGATCCAGTGTCTGGAGGGTGTCATGTTGGAAGGTCGACCGATAGATTATGAACTGAAGGAGAGTCAATACATTATTAAAGAATATTGGGTTGATTCCTGTTTCGAATAAGGGAGAAGACTGATGTACACTCACTGTCGCTCACTCATGGAGCTGAGCTCTTCTTGAGAAGCCGCCAATTTTGCAGCTACTCTAGAATTTCCCAGCATCTTATGGAACCCGAAGATTCATTACCGTGTTCAAAACAGTCCTGAACTAGTCCCTATCCTGAGCCAGATCAATCCAATCCATACCATCCCATCCTTTCTCTCTAAGATCAATGTTAATATTGACCCACCTACGTCTTGATCTTCCCAGTGGTCTCTTTCCTTCTGGCTTTCCTGTCAAAATCCTACATGCATTCTTCTTCTCCCCATTCGTGCTACATGCATTGCCCATTTCATCCTCCTTGACTTGATCATTCTAGTTATACTTGGAGAAGAGTACAAGTTATGAAGCTCCTCATTATGCAGTTTTCTCCAACGTCCCATCACTTCATCTCTCTTCGATCCAAATATTCTCCTCAGCACCCTGTTCTCAAACACCGTCAGTGAAGGCCCACAAGGTTGTTAGACGTCGAGGCTCCCATATTTTATAGATAACTGGCTCACAGATGGCGGTAAGGTTGTCAGCCTTACGCGCCGGTCGCCCTTTACTCCCCAGGAAGATTTCTGGTACTCATTTCTGTTAGAAGCTGAGTCGACCCCAGGGCCATAGTGCGGCTGCAAGGATTTGATCAAGTTAAAAATTCACCTCATCGAAGGTGCTGAGTACGTATGGCATTTCCAGTTCTGTTCCAGTAACGCCTATGTCTGTCAGACTTCACACGAAGAACCCGCCAGCCGAGGTGTCTGTGAGCCGCTCTATAAATTCGTCCATTGCGTGTGTCTGAGTGTCCAGATTATTGCAGTCATCATACAATGTTTCGGCGCAAACAACTAGACGTCTGGGAAGTACAGGCGACATTCACAGCCTCACTGCCGAGTTTCATATAAGTCACGTGATGTCGGGGGTGGTATTGCGTGCTATGCGTTTATAAGTGCGTTCGCGATATAATGTGGGGAAGGTCCAGGGCGTATTGCTGACGTCGTCATGGTAACTAAACATGGTGCCTTCAGGCGCATAACATCTGGCACTTTAAAATATCATATACAGCACCAAAATGTTTCCAGCTGCTCTTAATCAGGTGGGAATACGCATTGAGAATCTGAGTAACGCGCCTTGCATATCCAGTCTTTTATATAAGTAGACTCGTGATTATTCACGTGGTGAAATTTAGTAAGTAACTCCATGGAGCTGAGTCCATGTTATGAAAGTACAAGGGTTCTTGCACCGCGACCACGGTGATCTGTTGTGCTTAGAGCCCATGTTAAGAAGCCACCAGTCGCTCAGCTACTCAAGAAATTTCCAACACTTTATGGAAGTCGAAAATTCATTGCCGTGTTCACAAGAGCCCTCCAATGGTCCCTATCCTGAGCCAGACCAATCTAGTTCAGTAATCTTCCAACTTGAGAGTTGGAGCAACTAACAGTCCGTAGCCATAGAAGTTGCATAGTCGGGTCAGGGAAAGAATACACACTCCGTCCGTCCCACGCAGTTACGACTCCTCCGCGTGCCTTCCCCCACTCCTACTAGTTGTCGCTCGTGTTTCGGCTAATTCTATAAAATTACTACAAAATCTACTCTGTACTCTTACCAAAATGTGTTGTATTGTTACCAACAAGGTACACAAACTATAGAAGAATGAATTTGGAAGGACTTGCGGATGCAGTGTCAGTGAAGACAACTGAAGACACAGCTCCACCCTGAAGTTTCAGACAGTTGTTCACGCCGAAACTTTAGTGGCCACCCACGGAACTACACACCACTCAAGCGCCACACTTCCTGTGGGGGTGGGAGTGAGACTGCATGGGGAACTTACAAATCGGAAAAGAAAACCTGCATAGAACAATTGAGATATAATAAAGAAATATTAAGACGATGAGAGAAATAATGAACTCATGTGCAGTAGGTCCAGAAGCCGAGATAGCTCAGTCGGGATAGCGAGGAGCTACGGGCTGGAAGGCTGGGGTTCGATTCCCAGCAGGGGTAAGAAAATTATCTCTACTCCACAGTGTCCAGACTGACTCAGTGACCCACCCAGCCTTCATTCCTATTGGTTCCGGAGATCTTTCCCCCGGGTTAAAGCGGCCGGAGTGTACATATGACCAGTCACCTTCATCTATTGCGGAGGTCAAGAATGGTGGGGCGCTACCTCGTCTCCCATACGTCTTAATGATGTGGTGCCCATTTCATTAAGCAGAGGGACAACTTCTACCTTTATAAAATAAAATAAAAAAAGTAAAGCTATCCCTGTACCAGGCCGTGAAGGCCCATAGGGTTGTGAGACGTTGAGGGTCTCACATTATCTTGACAATCGGCTCACAGATGGCGGTAAAGTTGTCAGCCTTAAGCGCCGGCCGCGCTTTCCTGCCCAGGAAAATTATTTAATTAATTCCTGGTAACCATTTCTCTTAGAGCCAGAGTGCGGCTGGAAGGATTAGGTCAACTAAAAAAAATCCAATGACCTCATCGGGACTTGAACCCGCGACCTTCCGGCTTGTAGCACAGCCCCTCAACCACTATCTGAAGTAAAATATGAAGTGATAAAACTGGCAAATGTAATAATACTAGCAGACGATTGCAGGTGAATATAAAAAAGTCAGATACCTGATGAAGGCTTTATGGGCCGAAACATTTTGCAAGAAACGACGTACACTGCCTGTTGTGGTGACGGAAGAAAATAAATTTCAGAAGCATAACGTAACGCTATGATATAATAGAAATAATAAATGATAACGTAGTTTATTTGTAACGGGATATGAGAGTGTGGACTGCATTTATTTCTCTCAGGATACGAACCTGTGGCGGGCTAAGACAGTAATGCACCCTCCTGAGGCAAGTCGTGACTACGATTTTGACAGAGGTACAGAATCTCATATTTCTATAACAAAGACTCCATTGGATTAGGTAAATGTCACAAGACACCCCTTTTGTGTTAGGCAACAGGTTCTATTATGCCAGCACTTCTTAGTGTGAAAGCATCACACTCCATTCATCCTCACCCCCATCCTGTCAACCCTTTCCATAGAGGCCCCACCCCCAGACCTGCTGTAACTAAATAGTAATAATAGGAATGACAGGGCGGAATGGGCAGGAAGGGTCAAAGGGTTGCTCAGAGCCGGGTAATAGTCCTTCAGCAACAGGGAGGCTAAACAGGCGTAAACAAGCAGAGCGAGTGCACTTGTCGTGGCCTATGCGTGTGTCGGGAAGAAAAGTGGCACATGTACACAGTTCACCGACCTGGTCACTTTGCGATGGTTTGCCTGAGAAGAGCCGCATGGGGAAAAACGTTGCTTATATTATTATTATAAGCAACGTTCTTCCCCCTCCGGCCCTTCTCAAGCAAACCATCCCAAAGTGATCACATCCTTCCAGCCGCGCTATAGCCCTAGGGTCGACTCAGCCTCTAACAGAAATGAGTACCAGGAATATTTATGGGCGTAAAGGGCGGCCGGCGCGTAAGACTGACAACCTTACCGCCATCTGTGAGCCGATTGTCTAGAGAAAATGTTGGAGTCTCGACGTCTCACAACCCTATGGGCCTCCACGACCTGTTACAAGGAAAGCTTTTTTTATTATTGCTGCTGCTGCGCTATCTCTGTAGTGAATTAAGCACCACTCCGTGAAGACGGAGGAGACAGTGTAGGAATAGCTCCAAGAACTTTGTCGGCACTTGATTGAAATGAAAGGTTACATTCAAGCCCCATCCGCCCTACCTCTAGGGAGAGAACCCCCCCCCCTGCATCCACTGCATAAGAGTCTAGGTGGGCGTCACACCCGTTCTGAACGCCAGAGAAGGAAAGAGGCCCATGCACCGGGACTAGAAAAGTTCCTGTCATTGTGAGCAATCTTAGCATTCTACCTTTTCCTCTTCTCTTCTTCTTCTTCTTCTTCTTCTTCTTATTATTATTAGTATTATTATTATTATTATTAGTAGTAGTAGTAGTAGTAGTAGTAGTAGTAGTAATGATGATGTGGTGGTACAGTAGTAGTAGTAGTAGTAGTAGTAGTAGGACTTGAGATCTAAAGGTTTACGCACATACGTACAATATCTGTCTTGCTGAATGCAATTCCCACACCCGGGAATTTCCAACTCATGCACAGCGAAATATCCGATTTGGTAGTTCACTGATAGTGCAACCCGAAGATTCAAACCTCTATCGTAAAATGGCCATTAGATCTTAACCAGACTCAGTTGAACACGATCTTATTACAGATTTCTTTTTCAGAAAGATTCTTTACAGTAGTAGGTCTCTCGGCACTTCGCTTAAGCCTTGTGATGCCCAAGGGTTTCTATACCTTTTTTTTTATTGCTAGTGGAGTGGGACTGAGTCCCTTGTACTGCGGCCACATCTTGCCTATTGTACCAGCCCCAGATGATAGGCGAGGGTGATTGTGGAGCAATTGGTAGAATGAAGATTGGCAGGGGAAACCGAAGTACTCGGAGAAAACCTTTCCCAGCGCCACTTTGTCCACCACAAATCCCACTTGACCAGACCCGGGATCGAACCCGGGCCGCCGCAGTGGGAAGCCAGCGACTAACCGCTTGAGCTATGGCGCGGGTTTCTATACTTACCACCAGCTTTAACACACCAAAATTCTGCCCAAATAATAGTATCTGTGTGTTTCATATGGTTCTCGCAATAAACAATGACTTTTACCCCAAATATCATTAATCGGTTGGGCTTTGTAGCGGTGACGTAATGTTTCCTATGAGGTACGAACTGAATGTTTATATTTTATTAAGAAGAAATTCTGTGCTCCTTCTGAAGTTGTAATTTATATTTATACTCCTGAAACGTCCGAATTGCATTCTATACTGACACGGTTGATCGTCCGAGAAGAATTAATTTCATTCGGTATCCGGTAAAGCTTCAAATCATAGCAATTAGTTGTAGTAATCCCATCTGTTCATAGAAAAATTCCATGTACTTAATCAATTTAGGACCACGAATGAAGATGTATGTGGGAACAGTTCTTGACCTCGGCATTGCATGGAACTGAGTGTTCAGCATAGCAGCTTCTATTAGCTATATTAATATTTTACTAAATTGAAATTCTTAAGTACATGTCGCATTCTTTCCGGACAGTGTTGCATTCACATTAACCACTTTATTTAAACGAGTTTCTTATCACAAGACTGGTTGTGACCAATATGGACCCACAAATACAGGGGCATGCACACGAACGGAATGTGTATACACAGCGAAGCAATGCAACAAGCCTTGTGCCTCTCTACTAATGAAGTCCAATGAATGCATTGGATTTGTGGTTCTCACAACAGGTACAATAAAGGACACAATTTGCCGGGGATTGTAATGATGTTCACTTCTTTAGGAGACCATTGACATTTCGGAGGAGCACATAGCTTCCATCTTCAGAGTAGAAGAACAAGACAACCAGAACCTGCCTGGCTTACTCTTCAACGCTGAAGATGGAACCAATATATTTTATCGAAACATCGGTGGTCTTCCACCGAAATATGCGGCATTACAAACCAGAAGGTTGTGCTGTTAAAATCAGGAGAAGTTCATAAACTCACACAAAGGCGTAACGTGGGATGTAAGCCGTTCTTGCTGTGCGTAGGAAGAACGTAAACAGATTTGAGGCAACTCTCGAGGTAGTCAGTCCGGTGAAGGGAAGGAGAGTTCAACGAACGAGTTCTTTTGAAATAATAATTTCGGTAGAATGACTCCGGCGATTCTGGAATCTCTCTCCTAGTAGACACAAACATGTTTGCCATTTTCTATCCCTGCAAACACAAAAATCCTCTACCTGTCTCGTCCCTTGTGAGGTCAATGAACGAGTTACCTGAGGGTCCTACATATGTACGAAATATCGTGGGAAATTGCTGCAGAAATAACACAAAATGGTTCATCTTCCTCTAGGTCGTACCTGTCACATCCTGCAGGGCGACGAACCCTTCATCGCATCAGACCATCGAGCGGCCTGGTTCGCTGTCTCAGTCGGTAAGTGGCCTACTCACATCTGTGACCCTGTCTTCTGAATTTTAACGCTGTGTAGTTCGGAGGAACATGTCGCCTCCGTCTTCAGGCTCGAAGAGTAAACCAAGAAAAAAAACCAGCAAGGAGAAAGCGGTAAGCAGAACAAACTTCTCGTGGCAAACCCGGCCTGATACAGGTAGTAAAGGAACTACGAGAGAATGAATGAAAGGATAATCATCGGCTGAAAAGGGGAGAAACTGGCATGTGTCATGTCTAATTTCCAGTCACTCTGCCTGCTTCCCGCTAGTTTTTTCTTTGGCTCACACCTCGACCCTGCAGATGGAGGCTATACGTTCCTCCGAAGCGTCAGATTTTTAAAACTAAACACTAAACTCCGTGGCCTGTAGTCCGCAAGCGAACTATACTGACCGAGCGACCGCCGCTTGTCGGTGAAGTTAATGCCAATTTTAACGGATAGAGAGTGTCGCGTTGTCAACGCAACGGATCCCCACGGCCGTTAATTTTGGTTTTCTAGACCGGAGTCGCTATTTCCTTGAAATAGCTCCTCAGTTATGCTCATGAGGCTGAGTGGACCCCGTTCCAGACCAACGACTTCTCAGAAAATCTGGTAGCGCCGAGAATCGAACCCGGGACCTCTGGATCTCTATCCAGGAACCCTCTACAAAACTAAGAGGATATGTACCCAGACGACCGTAGAGGGAGAGGGAGGTAGAGAAGTACAGGTTTAAGTAAAGCTAAACTTGTCCCTGTGCTTAATAAATTAAGCATTACGCCACTAAGATTTATGGGGGGGGAGTGGATGTATAGATCCATGCATTCCTGTCCTCGACACTAGTTCGAAATGAGTGAGAGAGACAGGGTAAAATAATTAAATTTGACGTATGCCACTTTTTCATATAAATGTTGATTAAAACTTCAGGAGGTTGGATTTACTGGACATTAATCCCAGGGAATGAATTTCGAAGGGACAGTGTAAACAGAATGAGCGATAAACTCAACCTTTTTCCTGAGGATCACGGTACGAGTGCACAGAGAGCATCTTGGTGAGGAAACTTTGTGGCAAATACCTGTCACTGAGTACTTCAGAATATAATTACGGAATGAGCGAAATGTCTTTATGTTAGGCTTACGTATCTTTCTTTGCCGATACAAGGCGACACCAGCCATTATATAACTATTAGAGCGGACATCGCCTTTAGCCTTAGATGAATATCCTTAAATGAATATCAGTAGGTATCGGGGGTAAAGCGGCCGGATTCTGAAACTAACCACTCATCTACAGCTAGTACAGAAGTGAAGATTGGTAGAGCTATACCTCCACTCTCACATACTTCTTCATGACGTGGTGCTTAATTAATTAAGTACAGGAACAACACGTGACAGGAGGTTGGAGAAAACTGCATAATGAGGAGCTTCATAACTTGTACTCTTCTCCAAGTATAATTAGAATGATCAAGTCAAGGATGAGGGGGGAAGGGCATGTAGCACGAATGGGGGAGACGAGGAATATGTATAGGATATTGGCGGGAAAGCCAGAAGGAAAGAGACCACTGGGAAGACCAACGCGTAGGTGGATGGACAATATTAAAATGGAGCTTACAGAGACAGGATGGGATGGTATGGATTAGATTGATCTGGCTCAGGATAGGGACCAGTGGAGGACTCTTGTGAACACGGTAATGAACCTTCGGGTTCCATAAAATGCTTGGAAATTCTTGAGTAGCTGCAGAATTGGCGGCTCCTCCAGAAGGTTTCAGCTCCATGAGTAAGTAAGTACAGGAACAAAGCACAATAGACCACTGTAGGTCGCGGTGCAAGGACCGAGAAAGCCTACCCCTCATACATTCATTCATATATTCAAGTACAGGAACAACTTAACTTTTGAACTTAGGATGGCCTACGTTTAAAATTCACCACGTTTGGGAAGCTGGATTTGCTTCTGTTATCACGTGTACATATGCGAAACTGAGTACTCAGTTGGGAACTAACTTCTGACGGGCACAGCTGAGGAGTGTCCACTTCTCTGCTTACACCTGATGGCGGAAGCAAATCAAGCTCCCGAAACGTTGTGTCGTAACTTTGCCTAAGACGATGGGCATTGTAAGTAACATAAGTAAAGGGCTGACAGAAACAAGTAATATCCTACTAGATCAAGACGCTGAGACACTAGAAGATTTCCATAAGTGCCTCTACGACAAGAGTTCCACTTGCGCACAGACCACTCTGCGCTGGATACAAAACTATACTTCCCAGCACCTCCAAGGCCGGAAACATAACAATTCCCATGCTCTGCCTCGACACCCAAGCCACGAAGAATGCAAACACTATCCAAATGTTGAGGCGGGGGCAGAAGTCAAACAGGTTCAAGCTCTAGTGGCCATAGCTGCAGTCGGATGGAGCCCAGCCGCAGTACTGACACTCATTGTTCACAAGAGCCACCCACTGGGCCCTATCCTGAGCCAGATCTATTCAATCCATACCATCCCATCGTATCTCCCTAAGATCCATTTTAATATTGTCCACGCACATACGTCTTGGTCTTCCTAGTTGTCTCCTTCCTTCCGGCTTTCCCACCAATGTCCTATATGCATTCCTCTTGTCTCCCATTCGTGCTACATGTCCTGCCCATTTCATCCTTCTATTCAAGATGCTCAAGATAACGTACATTTCGTACATTTCTAAAAACGCCAGGACGCTTCGCGTCCATCTTAAGGGTCGAATAGTAAAGAAATCAATAAGAAACAGACAGCAAGCAGAGCGAGAACACTCCTCGACTTTGTAGACGGAAGGTCGAGGTTTCTTCGAATTCTGCGCTGTTATAACCAAGGACATCTCATCCATCACAATCATTGCTGACAAAACTTCAAATCCAAGATTATTAACCTGAACAAAAGTAGTAGGCTTATGAGATTACCTTGCTATCTGTGTGCCACTGTGCCCCCATATCTTTGTTAGGCAACAGCTTGGTATACACCTTACCGCGGCAAAGAACACACACGCAAATTTTGGACGCTGTGTTTTTCATATGGACCGTGTCGTATCAGATAATAAATACTGATAGTAAGGTAGGCGATTAGTTCTTCCCAGAACTTCTTGCTTTTATTACAATCATATATCAGCGACGGAGCCTGGATAGCGCAGTCGGTATATCGAATGGCTACGGGCTGGACGACCGAGGGGTCGGAGTTCGAGTCTCGGTGGTGGCAAGAATTTTCTCTTCTCCACGTCGTCGAGAACCAACTCTGAGGCCTACCCAGTCTCCTAGCCAATGGGTACCGGGGGCTCTTTCCCCAGGGGTAAAGCGGCTGGGACGTGAAACTGACCGTTCACCTCCAGCTAGTGCCGAGATCAAGAAAATGTGGATCCATACATCGACTCCCCTATACGCCTTCATGTTATAGTGCTTAATAGGTTCAGCAGAGGGACAACTTTACTTTTGCCTTATACGTATATCAGCGACAACTGTAATTTCAGTACGCTTCTAAGTCTGTGAGCCCAATGTAAGTATAACCGCTTACTTCTGCACTCTTGTTATGGAAGTACAACTGCACCCACATATATTTTTTATGGAATGGAAATATTTTGAAAGGGGAGCAGAAAAGGTATATGTTGGTAGAAATGTCGGTGGTTTGGGTCCCACAAAGGTCGATTGAGGAAGACGGGGAGATAGGCGGGCGGCCGGAAGTGGCCCGGCTTTTCCCTCGTCCTCAGAACATTGACTTCCCCCCCCCCTTCCGATCCTCAGGCATGTGCAAGAATCCGTCCGCACAGTTCAGCGAAACTCTGATAATTATTTCTTATTCGCTTCTCGTCTGTCTTCTTTAAGGAATTTTGACTTCCTTTCTTTCCGACTCTCCCAAGATCACTCTTCTACATCCTTCCACCCCCACCCCCGTTTGATATTTATTTAAAGCCGATTAGGCTTTGTGTCCTCTTATGGCAGATTTTAGATTAATTTCCCGTTCTTTCATTATTTGTTTTATACACAATATCTCTATTCTTGCCTTCTTTCTCTTTTCCTTCTTACCCTCTTTTCTTACTTTGCAGATTTGGTTGACTAAACGTACTTCTGGTGCAGGAAGCTTGTACTCTGTGTTTGAAACTTCTCTGAGGATGAATCATAATCATGCAGCAACGTGTGTCGCTATGTAATCATTATAAATTTGCTGGACTCTATTTTCAGCATACTGTGCGTGCTAAAGTCTTCATAGCAGAGGTCTCTTTCCATAAAATTGCTTATTCATAGCGCGGAAATTATTGTAGATTGTGTTGCATGAAAGGTTTTCTAGCTCGATTTATACACAGATTAATATGACCATGGAAGCTAACTCCTCTGTGTTCTAGTGGTCAGAGTTCCTGGCTACATATCCAGAGGTCCCAAGTTCAATTCCCGGCGCTACCAGATTTTCGGAAAAGTAGTGGGTCTGGAACGGGATCCACTCAGCCTCGTGAGGATAACTGAGGAGCTACTTGAATGGAAAAAGTAGCGGCTTCGGTCTAGAAAACCGAAATTAACGGCCGTGGGGAGTCGTTGCTCTGACCACGCGACACTCTCTATCCGCTAAAGTTGGCACTAACTTCGCCGACAAGCGGCGGTCGCTCAGTCGGTATAGTTCGCTTGCGGACTAAAGCCGCTGAGTTTTTTGCGGAAGCTAACGCGCCTCTAACCTCCACCTCCCAAAACACACACACACACACGCAAACACACTCGAAGACATTTTAGAAAGGAAACTTTGAGCCGAGGTGTTCACAAATATGGGATCTCCCAAGTAAAGCTAAAGGTAAATTTGTCCATTCGCTTAATTAATTAAGCACCACGCCATGAAGACATATCGGGGAGAATAGATACGTACAGCTCCACCATTCTTGACCTCGGCACTATTTGGAGGTAAATGGTCGCCTTCACACCCTTCCCGCTTTACCCCCAGGGAAAGAGCTCCCGGTACCCACTGCATAGGCAAGACTGATCCCAGATTCTGTCTGCAGAAAAGAAAGATCTAGTCCCTACTGGGTGTCAAACCACAGCCCATAGGTATTCCGGCTCTATAGATCTCCAAGGTATGTTTCCTTATTCTGTTCACGACAGATGATATTTGAGGTTGTCACTGCGGCCTTCTGAGATCTAATGCCGTGTAGTAGGGTAGATTTGCAGGAATCTGTTGCCTCCATCTTCAGGGTAGAATGAGTAAGCCAAAATCGAACGCAATATATGGTAGGGTGCGTTCGGACCGGGCTGTAAGTGGATTTGCTTACAAACACCTAAAGTGTTAAATTTTCCATAGCTCAGGAGGTTAGCCGCCTGCTCCCACCGCGGCGGTCCGGGTTCGAGCCCAGGTCGGGTCATGTGGAATTTGTGGTGACAAAGTTGCAATGGGGCAGGTTTTCTCCTAATTCTTCGGTTTCCCCTGCCAATTCTCATTCCACCGTCTGCTCCACACTCATCATCATCTATTATCCGGGGCTGGTACAGTAGGCCAAACCGTGGCTGCAGTACCAAGTGGACCCAGTCTCACCCCACACCAGGAAACTAAAAAAAAAGGTTAACTTTAGTTGTTTCATAATAATTCTCAGAGCAGAATGGTGTAGCGGTAATGTTCTGGACTTTTATTAGAGAGCTCAGTTCGAAACTCGGCCAAGACACTAACGATGGTGTTTCAGATTTTTCGTGGTTTTCCTCTGTACCTCCAGACATATTCCGGGATGGTACCTCAGTCAGGCTACGAACTCCTCTTTCCAGATAATCTCCAACTTATTATTCATCATTCGTCTTACCACTCGGCGCTATGTACTCCGAGATAGGGACAGCGTCGTGAAGGAGTCCGCAACAAAACCATTCTGGATCCGAATGGGGTCATTCCGCGACAGAGTCGTGAAGCGGTCCGCAACAAAACCATTCTGGATCCGAATGAGGTCATTCCATGACAGAGTCGTGGAGCAGTCCGCAACAAAACCATTCTGGATCCGAATGGGGTCATTCCGTGACCGAGTCGTGAAGCAGTCCGCAACAAAACCATTCTGGATCCGAATGGGGTCATTCCATGACAGAGTCGTGGAGCAGTCCGCAACAAAACCATTCTGGATCCGAATGGGGTCATTCCGTGACCGAGTCGTGAAGCAGTCCGCAACAAAACCATTCTGGATCCGAATGGGGTCATTCCATGACAGAGTCGTGGAGCAGTCCGCAACAAAACCATTCTGGATCCGAATGGGGTCATTCCGTGACCGAGTCGTGAAGCAGTCCGCAACAAAACCATTCTGGATCCGAATGGGGTCATTCCATGACAGAGTCGTGGAGCAGTCCGCAACAAAACCATTCTGGATCCGAATGGGGTCATTCCGTGACCGAGTCGTGAAGCAGTCCGCAACAAAACCATTCTGGATCCGAATGGGGTCATTCCATGACAGAGTCGTGGAGCAGTCCGCAACAAAACCATTCTGGATCCGAATGGGGTCATTCCGTGACCGAGTCGTGAAGCAGTCCGCAACAAAACCATTCTGGATCCGAATGGGGTCATTCCATGACAGAGTCGTGAAGCAGTCCGCAACAAAACCATTCTGGATCCGAATGGGGTCATTCCATGACAGAGTCGTGAAGCGGTCCGCAACAAAACCATTCTGGATCCGAATGAGGTCATTCCGTGATAGAGTCGTGAAGCGGTCCGCAACAAAACCATTCTGGATCCGAATGGGGTCATTCCGTGACAGCAGAGTAGGTTGCAGGACAGGAAGCAGGAACACCGAGTGTCCTACTGCTGTAATGCTCTGAAGCGGAACCTTTGCCATCGGAAATGTGTCCATCAACCGCTTTCATGGCTCCTGATACCTTTCACACTTCGTGCATGGACACACGGCCCATTATCATTTATCTTTATACTGCTTTTAGGAAATTCGTACACACAACCTCGATAAGAAGTAAACAGAGCTCAGGTGAGCCCCACCCTATTATAAGTTAGTCCCTCTTGAGAAGCTGATAGTAACACTCTTTTTGAACCCATTTTGAGCCTTTCATGGGAATCGAATTTCTGTTTCCGTATTCACAGGAAGCCGATTTGTACCCTTCCTTAGCCAGATGAATCAAGCTCACATCTTCTCACCCATTTTCTTGGAGATACATTTTAAAATTGACGTTAAGTTCATAGCCATCGCCATGAGAACCCCAAACCGTACACGTTAATATTACACGTACTTTCTCTTGTGCGCCTAGAACTCAGTTGTTATCTTCCCTTCCAACTAAAACTTCCCATGTGTGCTGTGCGCCCCACCTATCTCATTCTTCTATATTTTGTCATACCGATAGGAAGTTCACATTACGCATGTATATTTTCCTCAGGCATCCTGTTCTCAAACAGCCTCAACCTAGAGATCATAACACTCAGAATTACTGGAGTTTTGGACTTTTTCAATCGTCCGGTATTCTAGAGGTTAGAAAACACGACGTTTCGGAAACTGGATCTGTTTCTGTCCTCAGGTGAGAAGGGGAAAGACACCTATTGAGTTGGGTCCCTTAGAAAGAACCAACATCAATTACTGGTCCAATACAGTATGTTCCGGAGGCTCTATCTTAGCGGGTAAAGCAGTCGGAGCGTGAAACTAACCACTTACCTCCATCTGGTGCCGACGTCAAGTTTGGTGGCGGTATACCTAAACTCCTCCATACGTCTTCGTGGCATGTACTCAACTACTTAAGCACAGGGACAAATTTACCTTTGCCTTACCAGGAGCCCTGTCCCCTGTGGTGAACGGATAGAGCGCGAAGCTGACCACTCAACTCCGTCTAGTTCTGAGATTAAGAATTACGCAGCTATGCGTGAACTCTTTCATATGTCTTCATAGCATAGTGCTTAATTACATAATGGGATAACTTCAACTTTGGGATTAATCGATGCCTGTTTTCTTCCGTTTGTGCCGTCTGGTTTACGGCAACTCCGTACAGCTGACACGGAAACAAGACAGAGGAATGTCTACAAACAAACGGACCCACACACGCTTGTAAATAAACCAGAACACGGCATACGGCGAGGGGCAACAGGATCACCCATTGCTGTAGGCAGAGAGTGTATCCGTCATATATATTGACTGAAACAAATTACAGGGGAAGAATGCCGAGACTTCTCTCTCAGAACCCAAGAACCGAAAAAGTTGACGGAAATGGTGCGCCCCGCAACATCCGGCCCCGTGCCGAAAGCACCGTCTCACACATCCCCGCATGCAGAATCGTAGCGCCGTGTAAACGTAATTGGTACAGTCCACTGAAGAAAGTGGTAGACTCAGGTAGGGAGCCAGGATAGCACAGTCGGTAGGTATATAGTAATCAGGGTACGGGCTGGAAGACCGAGGAATTGGTGTTTAATTTGAGGTAGGAGCAAAGAACGTGTATCTCTTTTTTACAGCGTTTTAATAGCTCTGGGGTCGCCCAGCCTCCTAACCAGGGGGCGCTGGAAGATTCTTCTTCAGGGTTAAAGCCTTAGGAGCGTGAAGCTGACTGCTATCCTCCATCTAGAGTAGAGGTTCAGAACGGTGAAATTATACTTCCACTCACTCATGTGCCTTAATGGCGTGGTTTTTATGTACGCAAGGTAACGGTAACGCTACCTGTAACAGGTCCTGAAGGCCCATAGGGTTGTGAGAGGTTGAGACAGTCGGCTCACAGATGGCATTAAGGTTGTCAGTCTTACGCGCCGGCCTCCCTTTAACCCCAGAAAGATTCCTGGTACCCATTTCTGTTTGAGGCTGAGTCGACCCCAGGGCCATAGTGCGGCTGGGAGGATTACGTAAATTGAAAATATCCACTTATCGGGACTCGAACCCGCCACCCTCTGGCTTGTAGTATAGTGCCTCAACCAATTACGCTACCGCGTGCCTCGGGTTTTAGCTACACATTTCTTATTGAAGCAGGGTAACCAACAGAACAGAAATTCATTTTGGTAACGGTGTAAGTTGAAAAACCAGGTCGGTAGAAGGACTGGGCATGGGCTAGACGATCAGAGAATCGGAGTTTGATTCCCGGCAGGGTTTCCCCTGACTACAGCGTCTAATGAGCATTTCGAGCCCACGAAAGACCTTATCCAGTGGGTATCCTCGGTTTATTCCCTGGTCTAAAACTACCGGGACATGAAACTAACCACTAATCTTGGTATACTGCAGGGGTTAAGAATGTGTGAGATTATGCCTCCACTCCCCCATACGCCTTCATGGCGTGGTGCTTGCTTCAGTACAAGGACAATTTTACCTTTTAGCTTTACAAGTATAATATATTTATTCAAGCATTTGAGAGCAAAATGGTAAGGCGTAACTGGAGAAGCAAAGTAAGGTGACGGGATTTATCGCACTGAGCCATTGTACAGCCTGGTACAGAACCAAACCCGCTTTAGGGAATTCCCCGCATACAGTGTTTAAGATGTTCCAACGTTTCGGAAAATCTTCTAGGTTAATATTTTTCAGGTTTTCCGAAACCCTTGCATACCTGTATATCTGGCAGTGGGCGGTAAGTAAAAAATGAAGCTGTGATTGGACGAACGACTGCCGCTGTAGTCTAGTGGTCAGAGTTCCTGACTACGGATTTAGAGGTCCGGGTTCGATTACCGGCTCTACCAGATTTTCTGAGAAGTAGTTGGTCTGGAGTTTACTTTTGTTTGATTGGACGAACACTGAAATCGGATACAGGGCGATCACATGGTAGTAGAAAATAGACCAAAGAATTTAATATTGAGTTCTCGTGGTCATGAAACGAGATTCTGACAAATATTTTCGCGAATCCGTGTTTGAGACTGGAAAAGGATGATGTTTTTTTAGCAAGCAAGTGGTAATGAGAAGAGGCGATCGAACATATTTTCCGACCACGCCGTTTATTTATTTTGCGGGTTACTTTGCGACGCTGATAGCGTCCAGACCATACGGCATCGAATGGTGGGGTGACTTTTCTTTTTCACTGTCTCTACCGTGACCCTCGGGTCGACGCAGCCTCTAACAGAAACGAGTACCTGGAATCTTCCTGGGGTGTAAAGAACGGCCGGCGCGTAAGGCTGACAACGTTACCGCAGTCTGTGAGCCGAATATCTAGATAATGTGAGAGCCTCGACTTCTCACAATCCTATAGGCCTCCATGGCCTGTTACCTTTACCTTTATGCTGCATCAGCAGACGAAACGCTGCAAGAGGGCGAATGTACGGGAATATTCTGCACAGCGTTAATGACAGAGAGACTAGAATATTTAAAAGCTTTTCCCAGAGCACCGGCAGTATTGGTTCAGCTCTCGTGACGTCACACTTCCGCCCATAACCTGCTTCAACACAATCCTCATTATTTCGCTTGCGGAGAGCTGGCTTTTAAAGCCGCACGCAATCCTGGATGTGGATAACAGGGCGCAGTGCTGCGCTGGGGGAGGAACAACAAGGGGTGGCTTTGGTGGGATGTCTCGGAAAACAACTGAATAATAAGCAACACCTGCCTATAGACGTAATTAGTGGTACTTTCTTTATTACGTCAGCAGATGGCTTCTCTTCCCTCTCACCTGCCCCACAATCTTCTCCACACTAAACACTATTTGTCACATGTGATGGTGTAGACTGCTTTCCGGAAGGCATGACAAGCCATGCTGCCAACTGTGTGTGTGTTCGTCTCCCATTTAAATTACAAAAAGATCCATAGTTGCGATACCATATTGTCGAGATATTATCTGCAAATTAAAACTTTCAGCCATATTGGTCCTTACTTAATACTGTCTGCTTTATCTTTGTTCATAAATGGTAAAAAAGTAAAGTTATCCCTGTACCAGGCCGTGAAGGCCTATAGGGTTGTGAGACGTTGAGGGTCCCACATTATCTAGAAAATCGGCTCAAAGATGGCGGTAAGGTTGTCAGCCTTACGCGCCGGCCGTGCTTTACTCCCCAGAAAAATTATTTAATTAATTCCTGGTAGTGATTTCTGTTAGAGGCTGAGTCGACCCCAGGGCCATAGTGCGGCCGGAAGGATGAGGTCAATTGAAAAAATCCAATGTCCTCATCGGGACTTGAACCCGCGACCTTCCGGCTTGTAGCATAGTGCCTCAACCACCTACGCTACCGCGTGCCCCCAGGCCAAGTATAAGTACCTTTCCTTATTTTGTGTATTTGTGAATAGATATAATTTGGGACGGTTGCACAACAATCAAGTTTAATGTCTAGTTTTAACTATATTTGAGCCACATTTAAAAATTAAGATATAATTGTCAGTATAGAATAATCACATAGACACAATATGAATTCATATTAATTAATGACGCAATTCAGAAGCTAAACAGCATTCATTTACGCCTGAGGATGACCCTGGAAAAGGGTCGAAACATGTAACGATATCACCAGCAACGAATAAAAGCAAATGTTGACAAAGTAGTGTAGGTAAACAAATATGTAATTTAATATATAAATTGTTCCAGTAGCGATCTCGTGTGAACACAATAACGAACATTGGATATTAAACACCGGGCAGTTTCTTAACCGCCTGAGCCACTGTTAGCTTCTCAAGAAGAGCTCTGCCATGGACCCTGGACATCATGTTCTGTTCTTGTTTTACTTGTGTCAGATATCCACGAAGAGGTTTGTCTCGTGTCATAAGAAGGAGAAGTGGCATGTAGCTAGAGGGGCCTAGGGAGGTGGGAGGAAGCCGCCATTTTGCTAATGAAACAATGGCGCCAAGGAAAAGCTGCTGTATTTCTGCAGGGTCAGAAAACAGTCTGTTGTTCAGATGAGAAACAAAATCCTTCAGAATTGTTCACCCTTCAGTGCTCAAAGCAAAATATTTCGAGTGGTTCTAGGAGTGGGTATCCGTAGGAATTTCAGAATGAGGTGTATTTGTTTAAAGAGAATGTGTTCTTCATGCAACACACACAGGCACGTATTCGATGCAGTGCTAGAGCACGGGATCGGTTAATTGGAATTCGTTAGGAGCTTACACTTTTGGCTGGGAGGTGCGGTCATTGTCGGCGAAAGTTTCGGCCTCTGTGGAAGGTCAACATTTCTACTATATAAGATTTGAGGTTTTCACGGTGGTGACTGTGAATAATGCCGTTTTCTGGGATGTGGCGCCGTGTAGATATTGTATATACCGACATTTCGGAGGAACGTATCGCCTCCATCTTCAGGGTAGATGACGGAATTCTTCAACATTTCTACTGACTGGTAATCCTGATTCTTATGTGAGAGATCCTGGTTTCAATTCTATGTCCGGGAAGAGAATGTCCCGAAGTTTTTCATCTTTACCACAGTCTCTCCACACAGATTTAACCACGATATCTTTAAACAGGACACGACTGTTTTCGAATCCCTTCAGAACAACCCCCCCCCACCACACTTTACATTTGAGGAATGCAGCTGAGAAAGCTCGTACAGTTCTCTCTAGTATACTCCATATGCTGTGCGGAAAAGGGTGAGTCATCTTCAGTCAGTGACGTAAGGTAAAAAAAATTGTTCCTGTGCTCAGGTAAGCAAAACGCTTAGGGACATGTATGTACAGATCCACATTTTTACCTCGGCACTAAATGAATGTGAATGGCGAGCTTAACGCCACTGCCGTTTTACCCCCAGGAATGAGCCCCCGTTATCCATTGGATGGGATGCTGAGTGGGCCCCAGACGCAATATGGACACTATACAGAACAGAAAATATCTTGCCCCTTCCGGAAATCGAAGCCCGGCCATGCAGACCGTAGCTATACATACTGAGCTGTCCCGGCTCCTCATAATCAGTCGCTCAGTGGGTAAAGAAATTCGCCATCTCTTTGAAACCTGAAGGTTCATTGCCCTATTCATAACAGCTCACCACTGAAACCCATCCTGAGCCCAAACAACACGTAATGTTTCGTTCTCACTTTCGTATTTCCCTTAGCGTTTATTATTTCGTCAAATATGCTGTGGGAAAACTTGTTAGTGTCGAGTAAAATGTATTCTGATTTACTTCAGTCGGTATAATGACAACGGTATAATGACGGCCTGAGTTTGATTCCCGGCAGAGACAAATATTTATCTCTACTCCACAGCGTCCAGACTTGAACTGGGGCCCACTCAGCTTCATATCCGTTGGAATTGGGGGCATATTCTCCAGACTAAAGCGGCCGGGACGTGAGCCTGTCCACTCAAGTCCATTTGCCGTCTAGCGGAAGAAGAGTGGAGCTACATACACACTCCCCGTACATTTTCATGGCGCAATGCTTAATTAATTAAGCACGGGGAGAAGGTTACCTTTACCTCAGTTGGTTACTCAGTACAAACCCCGGATAGACTGATAGGGTACTGAATCCTACACTCTCTATAAAATTTATCACGAATAGTGGGAACATCATAGGCCTAAAGACTTAACAAGAGAGGATATTATCCTAGCCATGGACCTACAGATCCGTCGGGAAAAATGGGATGTTTTTACGCGGGAAGAATGGAATGGTAGAGCTTCAAGGCGGTATAAATATTGCCACGTTCATTCTTTCACGTAAAAAAGAAACATCCTCTTAGTTGGTGCTTTAATGGTTCAGCAATATTTTCCTACACGAAAGAGGAACATTTTTATAATCTCCTATTTCTTGTGATACAGAAGAAATACTACTAAGTCATCCATGAGTTGAGTCCTTTGAGTGAAATGTTATGTCGCCATATGCTTCCTTTGAAAACGTCTTACAACTTGCTACGGCTGTTGCCGTGGTTACGTGAAGGCCCGCCTCCTCTTCTTCACTGAACTTCATACGCAGAAAAGTTCAAGATGGCAAGAAAACCCAGCATACAAAAAAAAAAGTTGTTTTTCGTACAATGTTATTCCTCCGCCAAACCTAACTGTATTTAATATAATAAGCAATCATGATTAATTGCAATAATTCTAAGTTTATAAATATTCCAATGTGAATAATGTTTAAAATTGCAAATGGCCGGAATCTGTGGTCTAGTGGTCAGAGTTCCTGGCTACGGATCCAGAGGTCCCAGGTTCGATTCCTGGCGCTACCAGATTTTCTGAGAAGTAGTGGGTCACAAACGGGGTCCACTCAGCCTCGTGAGGATAAATGAGTAGCTATCTCAAGCAAATACCGGCTCCGGTCTAGAAAACCGAAATTAATGGCCGTGGGGATCCGTTGCGCTGACAACGCGACACTCTCTATCCGCTAAAATTGGCACTAACTTCGCCGGCAAACGGCGGTCGCTCGGTCGGTATGGTTCGCTTACGGACTACAGACCACGGAGTTTGTTTTGTTGTTTTGGTATTTGTTGTTCAAGTGAAGAAGTTGGTAAAGTTTGCCTAGTATAACACATTTTCAAAAATTCTCCCATCAGCATCAATGCACTTTGCAACTCGTGTGTTGCTCGTACAGTGAAATAGCTCTACCTGGGAAACCGTTCGGAATCGGACATATGTACATATATATATGTTTTTGCTTAGAATGACCGATAACATGACCTCCCAGAATATTTACCTTTCCTCCTGGAACATTATGTATAGCGCCGTTAAATCAATTAAAATCAAACAAGATATAGTTTCACCGAACTTTTAGCGAAGCGGGAAAGCTCTTGACTAGTATTCAAGAGGTCCTGGGTCCGAATCTAGGCCCCAACGCCGGCGTAATATATCGAATAACGCACGAGCGTTTTCTTCCACGTCCTTCCCATTCTTGTGCCATACAGTCTCAATCCTGATAGCACAGTAAAATATCCCACAGAACACGTCAATTTTATTTTAAATAACCCAAGTAAACCCATGAGACCTTCGGCTCCTCGGTGTATAATTACTTCCACCCCCACGCCCACCCCCTTTTTTTCCATGAGTTGAGATAGCTCAGTTAGCGACGGGCTACGGCTGGACGACCGGAGTTCGGTTCCCGGAAGGAGGAACAGATTTTTCTGTAAGCTACAGCGTCCAGACAGACTCTGGGTCCCGCACAGCCTCCTGTCAAATGGGTAGAGGGAAAAGTGGCTAGGGCGTGAAGCTGACCACTCACCTCCATCTCTTTTTTTTATTATAATTGCTAGTGGGGTGGGACTATGTCCCTTGTAGGGCCGCGTCATAGTCCACCCCACTAGCAATAAAAAAGTCCCTTTTACTGCGGCCACTTCTGGCCTATTGTACCAGCCCCAGATGATAGGTGAGGGTGATTGTGGAGCAATTGGTGGAATGAAGATTGGCAGGGGAACCGAAGTACTCGGAGAAAACCTGCCCCAGTGTCACTTTGTCCACCACAAATCCCAGTTGACGAGACGCGGAATCGAACCCGGGCCACCGCGGTGGGAAGCCAGGGACTAACCGCTTGAGCTATGGCGCGGCCCTCTCACCTCCATCTAGGACGAGGTCAAAAATGATGGAGTTATACCTCCATTCCTCCTTAAGTGCTCAATTAATTAAGCGCAGGGACAACTTTACCTTTTCTTTGTATAAATATATATCTCTATTTGTATAAACATTCTCAGTGCAAAATATTTTCAGATATACTACGCAGTAGCGTAGTTGCTTGAGGGGCTATGCTACAAGCCGGAAGGTCACGGGTTCAAGTCCCGATGAGGTCATTGGATTTTTTTCCTTCCAGCCGCACTAGGCCCTGTGGTTTACTCAGCCTTTAACAGAAATGAGTACCAGGAATTAATTAAATAATTTTTCTGGGGACTAAAGCGCGGCCGGCGCGTAAGGCTGACAACCTTACCGCCATCTTTGAGCCGACTGTCTAGATAATGTGAGAGCCTCAACGTCTCACAACCCTATGGGCCTTCACGCTCTGGTACAGGGATAGCTTTACTTTACTTTATTCAATCATGTTCTCCCTTCAAAATTGCAAGGACCAAGCTTAGAATATGTGTTCATAGAGGGAAGCTCGGATCGGCTGTAAGGAAGGCTGTTTGTGCACACTACTGACGGTCTGGAGATGTTTCTAACGGAGCCGTTCCAGTGTGAACTGCTTTCCCTCTCAGACGGACACCTCGACACACACACATTGACCGTTCATTCCATTATCTGCGTCCCCGCACCGCCTTTGAAAGCCTCATTCAACGCCGATGAATAGAAACCCGGGACTGAAAGGATTGCCGGGTTGCTGAAGCCATTGCGCGCTAATGCTCTGCACACTCTCAAGACCTGCCGACTGTTGCGATATCCACATAAACACAAAAGCTTCTGGTTCTACACGGAAAAGCTTGCTTATGACGTGTATTTTCAATCTAAAGGTAAAGTTGTCACTGTGCTTAACTAATTAAGCACTACACCATGAAGACATATGGGGGAGTGGATGTAGTTCCACATTTTCTTGACCTTGGCACTATTTTGGAGGTGAGTGGTAAGCTTTACTCCCAGGCCACTTTACTCCCGGGGAAAGAGCCCCCGATACCCATTAGATATGAGGTTAGGTGGTCCCCAGAGCCAGTCTGGACGATTTGGAGAAGAGAAAATTATTGATCCCACCGGGAATCGAACTGCGACCCCCCAGTCGTCCAGCCAGTAGCCAGTCGCTATATTACGCTACCCCGGCTCCAAACCTTCCACCTACAAGTTAGAAAAATAAGTGAAGCAAGAAACCAAGGAGTTCAAGCGCTGACAGAATTCTGTTTTATCGTATCTATCGTGGGGCATATAGGAATAATACTGGCAAGTACTGATCAGTGTGCTTTTGGTAGTGGTGTTACTGATGACACGTGTTCCTAGTAGGTCACTTTAGCTCACTCTTGTTCTGCGCGTTATCTGAAGAGCACTGTCTTCTGGAATGTGATGCCGTGTAATCCATTAGAAGTTTACCGACGTTTCGGAATAACTAACAAGCAGCAAGCTGATTGGCGATTCGGCTTAATGCTTGTATTTTGCTGGTTGATCCGTACAATGCCTTCAACCCTGAAGACGGTGAACTTGTACTTGACTGCATAGCGTCGTGTCCCAGAAGGAAGTCACCGCTGTGACTTAAATCCAAGAAGAGACAATTTCTTTTGTGGCTCTACCAAGACGTGAATCAGTGGTTGGACAAAAGAAAGATGTGGACAAGACCAGTCCAACCCTACTAATCTAACCTAACCTAAGTAACGCAACCCTTGTCTGGAAGGATTGGGGACGCACAGCAACATCTGTCCGTTAGCTTCCTTCTTCCTGTCTTGCGGAGGAGTTGGTAGCGGGTCAGGAAGGGGGTCTAAAGAGATTTATAGCTCCAAATGTTCGGGTCACAGTGGCAACTGCAAGGGTATCACGCTGAGAGCTCCAGCACTTCACATGCTAATGGTCAGTAGTGAGCCATTTTGGCTGTGCTCGGTCAGTTTACAGTGTTCTAGGGTTCAAGAGTAAGGCTATGTTAAGGTGTTTACAGAGGCAAATTGCAAAGAGTGGAAGAGGAAACGGCCATGGCCTACTTTAAGATATACCCCTGCATTCGCCTGAAGCTGCTATTGAACACTCACACTGCTTACATCCCAAACATAAGCCTTCCTATTTCCCCTGAGCTAATATGCTCGTCATAGTCGCATAAATTACATGTATTTCAAATTCAGGTTAACTCCGAATTATTGGAAAGGAAAAATAAAATTAGAAATTAGGTTCCTGTTAAAATGATCAAGTCAAAGAAGATGAGAAGGGCAAGGCATATAGTACGCAAAGGGGGAGAAAAGAACTGTGTAATAAGTTTTGTTGGGAATGCCAGAAGGAAGAGACAACTAGGAAGACGGAGACGTATATGGGAGAATCTAATTGTCTAACTTTATGGATCTGAACCCTTCTTGAAAAGCCGCCAATTGTGCAGCTGCTCAAGAATTTCACAGAAACTTACGGAAACCGAATGTTTATTACCGTGTTCACAAAAGCCATCCACTGGTCCATATCCTGAGCCAGATCAATCCAATCCATACCACCCCATCCTATCCCTCTAAGATAAATTTTAATATTGTCCATCCACTTTTTCGTCTTTCTAGTGGTGTCTTTCTTCTGAATTTCCCACCAATACCTTATATGCATTCCCCTTCCTCCCCATTCCTGCTACATTATTTGTCAATCTCATCCTCCTTGACTTGATCATTCTAATTATACTTGACGAAGAGTACATGTTATGAAGCTCCTCATTATGCAGTTTTCTCCAACCTCCTGTCACTTCATCTCTCTTCCGTCCAAATATTCTCCTCAACACCCTGTTCTCAAACAAACTTACTCTGTGTTCCTCCCTTAATGTCACAGACCACGTTTCACGCCCATACAGAACAACGGGCAAAATTATAGTTTTGTATATTCTAATTGCATGGAGGTGGCTGTCGATCTAAACCAAAAGCTGGGTCTTCGTGTTCAGACAACGAAGAGTTGCCATACAGAGAGGCCTATGGCTTTTGTAACACTGGGCACTTTAACCAGGAGGACACTAACTGGGTTTTCTTGTGTCATGAATGTACTAAACGTCGCAGTATTCAGAGAACAGGAAGTCACAAAAAAGCAAGGGTTCCGGACAGCAGGACACTACGGCACTTTGCCTCACACTGCCCTCTTTTCAGCTCTTCTTGCACAAGTTTCCAATGCTTCACGTCACCCTGTTCCTTCTGTTTTTGCTACCTACCAGTTTTCTGTGATAGGAGTGACCAAACCCCTTCAGAGCGTGCTACATGTAGGCCTTCTGCATTTAATCATCTTAACTTCCGGTGTGAGCCGGGGGAGCTTAGTCAGTATATCGACGGGCTACGGGCTGGATGTCCAAGGTTCGATACTAGGTACGGACAAAGTTTTCCTCTTTTCCACAGCGTCCAGGGCGACTCCTATCAGGTGGGAACCAGAGGCTGATTCCGTGGGGGCAAAATGGCCGAGGCGTGAAGCTGACCACTTGTCTCCGTCTAGTGCTGAGGTCACAAGAGTGGTGAGTAGCACGACCCATATTAATTTCGGCCCCCATTCACAAAAGGAGCCGGGATAGCGCATTTGGTATAGCGACTGGCTACTAGCTGGACGTGCGAGGGGTCGGAGTTCGAGTCTCGGTGGGGGCAAGAATTTTCTCTACTCCTCGTCGTCCACACCTACGTCGTAAGTCATGTATAGGCATGAAGGCAATGTATAGCTCCAAGATGCTTGACCTCAGTTCTGAAGAAGTTAATAGTCAGCTTCACGCCCCGGTCGTTTAACCCCCTTTGCGGTAGATGGGCCCCCAGAGACGGTCTGGACGCTGTGGAGATTTAAAAGTTAGATAAAGTAAAGTTATCCCTGTGCTTAATTAATTAAACGCTATGGCGTGAACACGTATGGAGAAATAGAAGTGTGGCTCCACAATTCTTGACCTAGGCACTCAAAAACAGATATGTTCCTTCAAGAGTGTTAATTATGGGATAATTGGAAGAGCCCATAAACCGTTTATTGCTAACCCCTGTTTCTGAAAAGATGAAAGGAATACGGAACAAAGTCGTTGAATTCTGTCCCTTCATCCTTTTTCTCGAGATACCATTGGACACGAAGAGCGGTCCATCACGACAGGCTGACCTAAGGACCATACACCTCGCTGCATGTGTTCTTTCATGGTCCAGTCAGCGGGATGCGGACACTAGACGGATGGTGTCTGCCATTTCGGTATTTTACTTGCCTTTCATTCATGCGTTCACGAGCCAAACCTGCACGTGTATTTGCAGACAATATCACTCACTACTCGAGCCTGGATAGCTCAGTCGGTATAGCGACTGGCTACGGCCTGGACGACCGAGGGGTTGGAGTTCGAGTCACTGTACGGTCAAGAATTTCTCTTCTCCACATCGTCCAGACCGGCTCTGGAGTCCACCCAACCTCCTATACAGTGGGTACGGGGGTGAGATCTTTCCCCAGGGGTAAAGCGGCCGGGGCGTGAAGCTGACCAATCACTTCCGAATGGTGCCGAGGTCAAGAAAATATGGATCTATACATCCACTCTCCCATACGCCTTCATGGCATAATGCTTAATTAGTTAAGCACAGGGACAACTTTACCTTTTTTTAACTTAACCTACTATGCTACAAGCCGGAAGGTTGCGGGTTCGAGTTCCGATGAGGTGGATTTTTTCAATTGACCTAATCTTTCCAGCCGCAATATGGCCCTGGGGTCGACTCAGCCTCTAAGAGAAATAAGTACCAGGAAGATTTCTTGGGGGTAAATGGCAGCCGAAGCATAAGGCTGACAACCTTACCGCCTTCTGTGAGCCGATTGTCTAGATAGTGTGGGAGCATCGACGCCTCACAATCCTATAGGCCTCCACGGCCCGTTACAAGGATAGATTTACCTTTTTAGCTTCATCGTAATAATGTTACAAGTTCCAAATCAAAATCCCATGCAAAAAAATACTGAACTTTGTGAAAGAGGATACATAGGTAATAAATGTTGTTCTTTTTCATGTATGTGAGTGACTAAATGTCAGTTCATGGAGCCAGCAAGAGTAAATTTTATACACAACTTCTTTAATACAACCGTCACAACACAACTAATATCAAGATCAGTGATAGCCGAAACATGTAGCAGAGCCAAAACTAGGCACTGATCTTGTTGTGACGGTTGTAATAAAGAGACTGTGTATTGTAACACAACAGGATGCATGAAATGAACATTTTGTACAGGTGCTACTCACATTCAATAAGTTAGTGTACATAATTTCAAAGTTCTTGCTTGAGTACTTTAATAAACCGAAATGTGACCTCTGTGCTTCGTTTATGAAATCGTATGTGAGAGGGTGGACGACAGAAAATGCAGTACGTTACAAGTCTGTGGTAGGATTTTGCCTGTGGTTCTGTATGGGTGTGAAACTTGGTCTCTGATATTAAGGAAGCAACGTAGACTGAGTGTGTTTGAAAATATGGTGCTGAGGAGAATATTTGGACCGAAGAGAGATGAAGTGACAATGGGGTGGTATGGATTGATCTGGCTCGGGATAGGGATAAGTGGAGAGCTATGGTTAACATGGCAATGAACCTTCTGAAGAAGGGCTCAGCTCCACGAAGTTCTATAGGGCGCGAATAATGACACAACATAAGTCACTCTTGTCTTCAGGTTTGTAATGTTTGCTGAATGGCAACGCTTGGCTAGAGGAAATATAAAGAACTCTACTTGGTGTAAAAGGTAAAAAAAGGCAAAACTGTCCCTGTGCTTAAGTAATTAAGCACTAAATCATGAACGCGTATGGGGGAGTGATGTATAGATCCACATTTTTTTGACCTCGGCACTAGCTGGACGTGAATGGAGGTGAATGTTCAGCTTAACACCCCTGCCGCTTTACCCCTGAGGAAGAAGCATCGATATCCATTGGATAGGAGGCTGGGTGAGCACCAGAGCCGGTCTGGAAGATATGGAGAAGAGAAAATTCTGACCCTTCTGGGACTCAAACTCCGGCCCCTCGATCGTCCAGCCCGAAGCCAGTCGCTATACCGACTACGCTATCATTGCTCACCCTGTGCTTAATGTACAAATTCATATATCATTAGCAAAAACATCCGACAGAGGTGACGAGGTGAGCAGCAGGTCACTTCTCTCACAGGAGAAATGCTTCTTTCAAAATGACAACTCTCTCTCTCCTCTGCTTCTTGTAACTGTTCAACGAACAAATGAGCCTCTACGTCTCTTGCTGTGTACAAGGACGAAAAAAGGAGCCCAACATAAGGACCGGGCACTCATTGGAATCGTGGATTCGAATCCCATTTGGGGAATGGACTATGTTCGTTTTTAAGCTGTCCTGTGTAGGTAGTGGCCTTGCAATGAGCCGACGTCGTCCCGACCAGGGAGGTCTACAAGTTATCTAGAGCAGTGGTTCTTCTCTCACTCACTCACTCGTGGAGCTGAGGCCTTCTTGAGAAACCGCCAATTGTGCAGCCATTCAAGAACTTCCTAGCATTTTATGGAACCCGAAGGTTCATTACCGTGTTCACAAGAGCCCTCCACTGGTCCCTATCCTGAACCACATCAATCCAATCCATACCATCCCATCCTATCTCTATAAGATCCATTTTAACATTGCTCACCCACCTACGCCTTTGTCTTCCCACTGGTCTCTTACCTTCTGGCTTTCCTACCAATATGCTACAGTCATTCCTCTTCTTCCCATTCGTGCTGCATGTCCTGCTCAACTCATCCTCCTTGACTTGATCATTCTAACTATACTTGGAGAAGAGTACAAGTTATGAAGCTCCTCATTATGCAATTTTCTCCAACCTCCCGTCACTTCATCTCTCTTCGGTTCAAATATTCTCCTCAACGCCCTGTTCTCAAACACCCTCAGTCTATGTTCCTCCCCTCCTTAAACTTCTTTATGCTGCTGGCCACATCCGCTAAAACAAAGTTTCGCGGACCTCATAGTTTTGTTTTGAAGTCAATACTAAGGATGGCGGCAGAGCGTATCTCCGAAACGTCGGTAACATCACTCACACCAACAAGGCGCAACACTGCAAGAGCAGAATTAACATCAGTAGCTAACAACAGTGAGAACCTAAAATCGGAAGTTACGCGGAATGGCGGTTCTGCTGCCCAAGAACCGGAAGAGGTAGTCACAGTGCCCCAGCAGATGTGTATTTCTGTTACATGTAGCCGGGACGCTACCTACAGGCCTGTAGTAAAACTATTCAAACCTGAAAATGGAAAAAGAAAGTTCCACGAAATGGAGGTGACATCTTCGGCGGGCTGTTTTGCGACGGGAAGTAATTTGGAAGGAAGCGGTCCTGATATAACCGATGTAGTATCTCTGAATGTGCCTAGAGGAACTGAGGAATATCACAACAAACTTCAGTCAGAGTATAAGAAGTCCCAGCCTAAATTCGAGCCAAGCATGTCAAAATCATTACCGCTGCGCCAGCCCCATCTCGGTAAAATTTTGATGGCCTGCTAGTCTACACGGTGGCAGTGATCTCCATATTCAGTGTGTTCCCAGAAACTGTCCGTCACGCGCTGTGGCATGAAGCTGCACCTCTGCGTCCATCAGTTGATTGCAGAATTCTTGTCTCGCTGTTGGCACCAAGCAGCGGGGGGAACTGTGGCTAGTGTTCGCCTGTTCCTTTCAATTTTACACCCCGAAAACTTCCGCGTTCAATTCTTTTGAAAATACGATGAAAGTGAAAGTCATCATTTCACACTTCACAGAAAATTAGATTCGAGCAACATTTAAAACGAATTTACACAGTTGCGCATTCCATCTCAGCCAAACTTGGAAGTGCGTCGCGTTGACAGTTTCAGGATTTCTCATGCTTTGTAGGCCCATACATCACTCACTCATGGAGCTGAGCCCTTCTTGAGAAGCTGCCAATTGTGTAGCTACCCAGTGAACCCGAAGGTTCATTTCCGTATTCAGAAGAGCCCTCCACTGGTCCCTATCCTGTGCCAGATAAATCCAATTCATACCATCTCATCCTATCTCTCTAAGATCCATTTTAATATTGTCCACCCACCAACGTCTTGGTCTTCTCAGTGATCTCTTTTCTTCTGGCTTTCCAACCAATATGCTATGTGCATTCCTCTTCTCCCCCATTCATGCTACATGCCCTGCCCACCTCATCCTCCTTGACTTGATCATTCTAATTATGCTTGGAGAAGAGTACAAGTTATGAAGATCCTCATTATGCAGTTTTCTCAAACCTCCCGTCACTTCATCTCTCTTTGGTCCAGATAATCTCCTGAACACCCTGTTCTCAAACACCCTCAGTCTATGTCCCTCCCTTAATGTCAGAGACCAAGTTTCACACCCATACATTACCACAGGCAAAATTATATTATAGGCCTATACATACATAGAGTATTGTTTTGTGCGAGCGGGTTGGGTTCTCATTTCGAATTTCGACTGGGAAACGAGCTGTTGTGACTGAGGTCAGGCCTCCAGGTAGACTCCGGCGTAGTACCTCGGCTAGACCACGACGACTTTCTTCAAAATCATCACTCCTCGGTCATCTTACTGAATGACAGTTTTGATATAATCCAGAAATATTCACTCATTCTTAACGTTCGCACTAGATTGTGAGTGGCAGTCTTCACGCTCCAACCGCTTTAACCCTCCGCCGGAAAAGAGCCCCCCGTACCCAGTGGAGAGTAGGATGGGTGGGCACCAGGTCCGGTATGTATGCTATGGAGCAGAGAAAGATTTCTTTCCCTTACCAAGAATCGAACCAGGGCCCCCCGTTCTTCCAGCCCGTAGCCTAGTCGCACTATACTGACCGAGCTATTCAGACTCCCCTCCCCCTCGAAGATATTGTAAGAATTGCCGTTCTTGGAAGCGAGCTTGTGACTTACGGATCCGCACACCAGGTGACCGGCACAGTAGCGCGCGCCTCCTCCCCCCACCGCCCCACCTCAAGAGCTCCAAGTTATGACTAATGACTGCCGCAACGTCCCTCCATCCCTCCATACTATTAAAGATCTCATAAATCATCTAAACACTCTTTAATCTCTCTCCCTCTCCTTCTTAACGCCATTGTGTTTTAACGCTCTCAGTAAGCTCGCGCCGAAAGTGAAATCTTTTAAGAAACAGTAAATTAAACTTTCTTCAGAAGGATTTGCCATTATGTAGGGGAATATGTTCTTTTAATGAACACTGCCCACGAATAGACACGGCGCAGCCCGAGCCAAGAGCTTCATGCATGCCGAGATAGACGGACAGACGGACGTCGGGGTCCTCCACTGACGCCTACGCATACTTCCTGGTGCTGTGCCTAAGCACCGAACCACGACCGCTTACAAGCGATGGTTCCATGATTTCTGGACATAATCACTACAGAGAAGTAAGCGATTTGATTCATGGAATTATTTCTCCGTCGCACAATGTATACTCTGTTCCTAGTTCGCACAAAGCGGCCGACCTGTTTCGGCATATGTTTACAGCCTTCAGACCCCCAGCTACCTGTACACATGTGCTTGGCGCCGCGTGTTATTCAGTCTCCCAGTCCGACTTCAAGCACGATACTCAAATCGCAACACATCCACACACGTTCCTCCTGAAGTCTGAATTGGATGTCGATTTCTTTTTTATTAAGAGGATGCGAATCTTAAAGCCATGTTTTCAAAAAGCCCCGAAATCTATCCCCGTTTGAAGCATTTCTATTGTGTTCTTTTTTTTATGGCGACCGGTCCGTTTCTTTGCGCACCCCATCATCTTCAAAAAGAGAGTCAGTCGCGTGTGTTAGATCTTCAGCTGCAATGTCGTAATAAATCTTTGACATTTCCGAGGATTGCGCACAATTTTCGTGACAAGGTTTACACATTTTAATGAAGACCCAAGCTGCAAATTCATTCCTCCTACATGACACAATGTGTAATCAATATTGCACTTCTGTTCGACTATAAAGATAAATATAAGAGGCCTTTCTTTTTTTGTAAATACACTCATGTGGCACCCCTCTGTGGCTACCCCCTACAGAGTTTGGTTAAGTTGGAATAGAAATTAAAAGATCTTTGTTGCCCAGGTTTTCTTATTATGATGAAGTTGAGGTTGTATCTTCCAGAAGCTTGTTTACGTGAACTTACGTAACAGTATAGTCTAGGAGGAAGATCGAACGAAACCTTACCTTTCATCCGTTCTTATTTGTGTTGGGTTTCCGCGTCTTTGGCAAAAATAAGCTTTTTGTTCAATAAGAGGTAGAGAGGTTTCACCCCTACAGATGTTGCACCCCCACACAACTGACATCTGCAGGCGAGTTGCGTGTAGCGTGCGGCCACAGTTGGGTCTCCTCTATTATGCGCCGAGCCTGGCGTGCCTGTCTCCACTGACGAGTCCAGGAATCAATTCTGCCCGGAGGCAAATGCGAACTTCACTTACAGAATGATAAGTCTCTGTCCGTAGGACAGGTCACAATTCAGTATAAAACAATCCATTTTTATCGTGACACGGTAGGGTCAAGGAATTTCTCTTCTCCGCGTCGTCCAGACCCGCCCAGCCTCATATCCGAAGGGTACCGGGGCCCTTCTTCACGGGGATAAAGTGCCCGGGGCGTGAAGCTGACCACTCACTTCAAACTAGTGCCGAGGTTAAGAAAGTGTAGATCTATACATCTACTCCCCCATACGCCTTTCTGGAGTAGTGATTAATTCGTTGAGCACAGGGACAACTTTCTTTTTTTTTTCTTGGCACTACAGCCCCAGTGGGCCTAGGCCTACCTCCATGAACTTCTCCGTTCACTTCGGTTTTTCTTGATCTTACACATTCGGTAGGACTCCTTGGGCGGGTGATCAGCTCGTCGCAAGGCCTCTACCTGTACAAAACACAGAAAAACGCACACACACAAACTAAACATCCATGCCCTGAGTGGGATTCGAACCCACTATCCTGGTTTCCAAGCGAGCGAAAACAGTACATGCCTTAGACCGCTCGGCTACCGTGACCGGCCAGGGACAACTTTACCCTATCATATTTGCGGCAAGTTTCACCAAGATTCACGTATTTCAAGACAAATTGTATCTTCACATCCATTCTTGATTCGCGTTTAATTCATTTTTGGAAATAAATGCAACCTCGGTCCTTCAAGTTGTGGAAATCTTAAGGTTAATTGAATATTTTAAAGTGCTCTGACTGGTTTCTGAACTTTGTCCATCGTCATGTACTCTAAACAATGCGACATTTCGGAAAGTTGGTATGTTTCCGTCCTCAGCTGAGAGAGTAGGAAACATACCATATTGGGTTCGTTAGAAAGAGTTAACATCAATCACTGCACCCACCCCCTCACCTGAGGACGCAAACAGATCCAGTTTCGGAACGTGTTCTTAAGAATATCAGACAATGGAGAAAATCCACAAATCCCGTAATCCCAAGTCTTTTTTTTTTCTCGGCACTACAGCCCCAGTGGGCCTAGGCCTACCTCCATGGACTTCTCCGTTCACTTCGGTTATTCTAGATCTTACACGTTCAGTAGGACTCCTTGGGCGGGTGATCAGCTCGTCGCAAAGCCTCTATCTGTACACAAGCACAGAAAAACGCACACACACAAACTAAACATCCATGCCCTGAGTGGGATTCGAACCCACGATTCCGGTTTCCAAGCGAGCGAAGACAGTACATGTCTTAGACCGCTCGGCTACCGTGACCGGCCAATTCCAAGTCTATCCGATATGATTTACACAAACATCATCAAGGATATTGGCTCTTGTAGTGATTTTGCTTGTAATCTCAAATACGATATTAGAATTTGTTATACTCTATGTAAAAGGACATTAATGTACTTATACCGCTTTTGATGTATTGGGAGAAACTTTCCTCTCACTGAAGATTAACCTCGAAAAAATTTTCCCAGATTTCACTGATTAAGCTCCGAGAAATTAGAATCGCCTGTAAATCATGGCAACATTTTCTGATTTAACGAAAACCTTTACAGTTGTTAGATAAGCTTACCAGTAGATCTTCTCGTATAGAAACTTATAACCGGCACAATTTAGGTGCCGGAACGGGGCTCAGGATAACACAGTCACTGAATGACAAGCCCACGAATTTGGACGACTGCAGTTCGATACTCGGCAGGTTCATACATGTGCGATATAGCTCCCTGTCCAGCATGTGCCGCCGTCTCTTCCCACGAGTAAACCAACTAGGGTGTGACGCTGGCAGCTCCATCCGTTGTCGAAGTTAAGAATTAGAGGAGATACATCTCCACACCTCCACACGTCTTCTTCATACGTGGTGTTTAATTAAACGCTAGAACAACTTATAATAGTCTATTCTCAACCTCATATCCAATGGGTTCTGACGCCTCTTTCGCCGCGGATAAAGAGACCGGAGCGTGAATTTGGCCACTCACTTCTGTCTAGTGGAGCTACACCTCCACTCCCTCATACATCTTCATGGGGCAGTGCTTAATTAAATAAGCACACGAAAATTTTACGCTTTTACAGTAGTCTCTTCGCCACCTTCAGAACTGAGGCCCTGAGACCGTCTGACCTGAGGACTTTCGTTGCTTCCCCTTGTTCTACCAGGCATAAGCCGGGACAAAATCTTATAATAGGCCACAACCCCTTACACATGGTTTCTAATCATCATTGTTCTTATTGTTATATTTGTACTCGGCAAATATTACTAGAATGATAAAGTCAAGGATTAAGACAGGAGAGGAAAAGAAGATGATTGCATGCAGGGTTCTGGTAAGAAAACCTTAAGGAAATAGATTACTGGGAAGATCTAGAAGTAGACGGGAAGATAATATTAAAATTGATGTCAGACAAAGGGGATGGAGTGTGAACTGATTTCACCTGACCCAGGATGGGGACCAGTGGCGGGCTGATATGTACGTACACGGCAATGAACCTTAGGGTTCTATAAAATTGTAATTGGCTGAGCAATTCGTGGCTTCTTAAGAAGGATTTAACTTCATGTAGTTAGTCAGTTACGTAACATGCATGTGGTAGTGCAGCATTTTAGTAATTTCACTTGAATGGAAGAGACCACTTAGGGGACCCGGGTACGATTGAGATGATTGTAAAGTCTCTTTCATAGAAACTGGACATGAGGATACTGGTTGGATTTAACTGGCTTCAGTATCGTCCATCTGTGAATACAGTAATGAATGTTTCGGGTTCTTTAAAAGTCAGGTAATTTCATGACCAATTAACGAAGAGCTTCGCTGCATGGTCAGGCGAAATCTTGTCTGGAATTAAATAATCAAGACCCACACCGTGAAGAGGTGTGGGAGATGGAGGTATAGTTCTACCATTCTTCACCTTGGCCCTAGATGGAGGTTAGTGATCAGCTTCACGCTACGGCCGTGTTACCTCTAGGGAAACCTTTCTAGCTTTCAGTGCCCACCGCATATCAGAGTCGGTCTGGACGTTATAAAGAAGAAGAAAAAATCCCTTGGCTGTGCCGAAAATAGAACCCCGATTTTCCAGTCGTCCAGTCCGTTGCCTGGTCGGTTCCTCTCTGCTGCTTGCAGTTAATTAAACTCAGTGATTGTATTGCGCTTTTACAAAATCTTACACTCGAGATCTGGTTCCAGTCTTCAAGAAGGTGGATTCAGACCGTTGCAAGCTGTTTACCAGTTACTGTCCAAGGGGGTGGGGTGGGGAACATCATACTGTACAGTCACACAGGCCCGTGGCAATGAACTCTAACCATCGATCCACTGCTCCTAGATTCGCAACAGCTCTTAGAGACGTTTCAAGAGCGAGTCTTAAGGCGGGGGAGTTGTAGAAGGAAGACCACAAAAGAATACGTAACATTTTCTGCCTCCCCTATTCGTTGTCCTTAAAAATCCACCCACCTAAAGCGGTCCACCCTAGCATTCGAAATGTAAAAGAAAAAATGTTTACCCATTTTCCATGACCTAAATCACCTTTTGCCGAGTGCAATCCTTCGGTTCGGTAGGCGTATGAACGGACAAACTGACGCTGTTCACCCCCTCAAGTCCGAAATTCTACAACTCCAATAAAACTTTATACGACCCGTTTTCCTTTTGCTATGCATTCTAAATGTGTCTTGTTTCGCCATTTGTAAGCCCTGTGCAGTGCCAGTGGGACACAATTCACGGGATTGCGTATATTCCATTGTTTCCTCGGTACGAATGTAGGTCTGTGACGCGTTCGTTAAAAGCGATATTTCCAAGGTTTCACTTCTGGGATTGAAGATTTACTGTTAATTTCAAACGTTTATTGCAGTAGAGCTGTAATTCAAAAGAGGCCCGAAAAGTACGGCCATAAATATATGTCGAAAGTTATGTGTTGCGCAATGTGATCATAAAGAAATTTCACTTTCTTATTTCGACAACTGGCAAAAGGGGGCTCGAGTCTAGTAGTCTTAACAAGAATGAAGAACAGAACATAACAGATGTACTGGCTGGCATCCGTCAAACTCCTCATTCCATGATTGCATACTCAACATATTTATATTGACATACTCCGTGGCTTTAGTCCACAAGCGAACTATACCGACCAAGCGACCGCCGCTTGTCGGCGAAGTTAGTGCCAAATTTTGCGGATAGAGGGTGTCACGTGGTCAGCGCAACGGATCCCCACGGCCGTTAATTTTGGATTTCTAGACCGGATCCCCTATTTCCTTGAAATAGCTCCTCAATTATCCTCACGACGCTGAATGGTCCCCGTTCCAGACCCACTACTTCTCAGAGGTTGTGATAGCCTGGGGAATCGAACCCGGGACCTCAGAATCTCTAGCCAGGAAGTCTGACCACTAGACCACAGAAACTAATTAACTGACTCCGTGGAGCCATATCCTGCTTGATTAGCCACTAGTCGCTCATCTACTCAAGAATTTCCCAAAACTTTATGGAACCAGAAAGTTCATGACCATGTTCACAAGATCCGCTCACTGGTCCCTACCCTTAACCAGATTAATCCAATCCACCCCATCCCACCCTATTTCTCTAAGATCCATGCATTTCTCGTCTCCACATGCATGCTACATGCCCTGTCCTTTTATTCTTCAATGTTGTATTTTAGCGTCATGTTGCACTGATTCACGTCCATGATGTGTATGTNATTAAGATTTATCATCGTATACGTCGTATTTCAAACTCGCGTATTATATCAATCTTCCGCTATGGGAGTCGTTCTTCCTATATTTATAAATTACACATGATGGCGAGCAGTTCAATAGTTTAACGTAAATAACACACCTGAGGATGGCACAGTGATGCTGAAACATGTAGTGAAGTGACAAGTGAGATTGTTTGCTTCTATTCCTCCTTAACTTGATAATTCTAATTATATTTGGCGACGAATAAAAGTAATGAAGCTCCGGATTACAATAAAAAACAACCTTTAAAATAATTTTGATAAGATAATTCCAAACTGGGAACAGACACTTTCCATTAGGTCACACATTTTATGTCAAATTTTGGGCCATAAAAATGCGGGTTCTTTCACTTCTGTAATATTTGTTCCTTAGTTTTCTTATAACGTGAGCCGGGGTAACGTGGTAGGTATAGCGACTAGCTACGGGCTGGACGACTGAGGGGTTGAAGTTCGAGTCCCGGTAGGATCAATAATTTTCTCTTCTCCACGTCCAGACCGGCTCTGGGTTCCACCCAACCTCCTATTCAATGGGTACCGGGTGCTCTTTCCAGGGAATAAAGCGGCAGGGACGTGAAGCTGATCACTCACCTCCAGCTAGTGCCGAGGCCAAGAAAATATGGATCTATACCTCCACTCCCCATACGCCTTCATGGCTTAATGCTTAATTATTTACGCACAGGGACAGCTTTCATCTTCTATGTTACTGAGACTTTCCCAGCATTAGAGGCAACTTCTCTGACACAGCTATGTTGCGGGCCAGTATGTTATCGAGATGAGACTTGCCGCGACATAGACTGTTCGAACGAAAAAGCTTCCTCACACACATGCAGTGGCGGGCTATGTTACACAGGAAATTTAATTACTGTGTTGGATTTCGGACATAAATATATATGTAAAGTCAATGTTTTCATAATTAGATGATGGTTTTACTATTTTGATGTTTATTTCCAAAACGTGTAATATTCTTGCAACGACTCCACCGCAGAGGAGCGTCTCTTGAAGTGATCCCTTATCTCCGTTTGCATGGAACAATTCGACAACGCATGAACCGATTCTGATTAATTTTTTCTTACTGGAGAATTTAACGAAAAGTTGTCGAACTCACAATGTAAAGTTGTAAAAAAAAAGTCTATTATATTTGCTGTCACCGTCTATTGCTGGCCCCACGTAATAGCTAGACAACCGCAAAACGGAAGAGTACAAACTTTGATATTTCGGAGTTCTACCGCGATTTGTCAATATATTCTCCTGCTGGTTAAGTCCCCTAACAGTAACGGAGACTTCACATGAAGGCCCGTGTCCTCTCGAACGTAACTCGCAGAATATTTGCTTTGGCGAAAAATGTTTTATACTCAGTGCAGCTTTTGTGTAAGTCTTGTGCTAAAGTTAAACCCAACGTTATCTCTTCGGTTAATTAATTAAGCACCACGTCATGAACATGTAGGGGTTGGAGGTATAGCTCCACTATTCCTAACCTCCGAGATAGAGGGAGCTTCACGATCATGAAGAAAGCAGTCTTCTGGGATTTGGCACCGTGTATATGTGGTGTTAACCCCACATATACACGGTGCCAAATCCCAGAAGACTGCTTTCTTCATGATCGTGAAGCTCCCTCTNCGATCAGTTTCACGCTCCTACAGCTTTGCCTCTCTGGTAACCAACTGGTGTTCATTGCATGGGATAGGACACAGAGCCAATCTTGACTCTGTGGAGGACATGAACTCGGAAATCAAACTCCGATTCCTTGGTTCTCAAGCTCGCAATACAGCGGTAGGCCAACCTTAATTTATACCGTTTTTGAGGTCGGTAAGCAAATGAAACTGAACGCAACGTAACCAATACGTAATGCATATATTTCCAGACTTGAAGAGCAACATTGCGTTGCGTAGTCCGTCAGATATTCACTGACGTTTCGGCTTTGCTTGTCGATTAATTGCCTGACACTTCTCCTCTGAAAACAAAGGCAGCACATTGCTCCGAAACAGAGGTGGAATTGCTTTACACCCAAGAAGATGTACTCTTCATAATCACCGCTGTGAGAACTTCAAATCCAATGTGTCCCTACTTTGGGGGGGGGGGCGGTAGCT